>NC_057757.1:2645498-2648422 GCF_004010195.1 Chiloscyllium plagiosum
TCCTCCAACCCTGGCAACATCCTTGTAAATCTTTTCTGAACCCTTTCAAGTTTCACAACCTCTTGCCTGCATTTGGCCCATATCCCTTGAAACCTTTCCTACTCATGTACTGTCCAAATATCTTTGTTATCATTGTGTCCGCCTCTACCACCCCTTCTGACAGCACATTCCATATACACACTACCCTCTGCATGAAAACATTGCCCCTCAAGTCCTTTTTAAATCTTTTCCCTCTCACCTTCAAAATATGGCTGCTAGTTTTGCACTACCTTACCCTGGGGAAAAGACCAGGTCTATTTCACCTTATCTATAGCCCTCATGATTTTATAAACCTCTATAAGGACACCCCTCAAACTCCTACACTCCAGGGGAAAAAGGTCCCAACCTCTCCTTGTAACTCAAACCTTCCAGTCCCAGGCTAACATCTGTGTAAATATGTTTGGCACTCTTTTCAGTTTAATAGTACCCTTCCTGTGGCAGTTCAACCAGAATTGTATATTGTACTCAAATGTGGCTTTACCAGTCTCTTGTACAGCTATAATACGATGTCTCAACTTGTGAATTCAATGCTCTGACCGATGAAGGCAAGCATGCCAAACCCCTTCTTTACCTTTCTGTCGAACCGTGATGTCACATTCAAGGGCATATGTACCTGCACCCCCTAGGTCTCTCTGTTCGACAACACTGCCCAGGGGCCTACCATTAACAGTGTAAGTACTTCCCTGGTTTGTCTTACCAAAACGCAACTCCTCACGTTTATCTAAATTAAACCCCATCTGCCATCCCTTCAGCCCACTGGCTCAGTTGATCAAGTAGGCGGCACGGTGGCACAGTGGTTAGCACTGCTGCCTCACAGCGCCAGAGACCCGGGTTCAATTCCCACCTCGGGCGACTGTGTGTGTGGAGTTTGCACATTTTCCCCGTGTCTGCGTAGGTTTCCTCCGGGTGCTCCGGTTTCCTCCCACAGTCCAAAGACGTGCAGGTTAGGGTGAATTAGCCATGCTGAATTGCCAGTAGTGTTAGGTGAAGGGGTAAATGTATGGGTGGGTGGATTTGTTGGGCTGAAGGGCCTGTTTCCACACTGTAAGTAATCTAATCTAATCCCGTTGTACTCTGAGATAATCTTTTTTACTGTCCACTATACAAATCTATTTTGGTGTTATCTGCAAACTTACTAACTATACCTACTATATTCTTATCCAAATCATTCATATAAATGACAAACAGCAGTGGACTCTGATCCTTGCCACACGCTGCTGGTCACAGACCTCGTTTCTGAAAAATAACTGTCTACCACCACCTTTTGTCTCTTACCTTTAAGCCAATTTTGTATCCAATTGACTAGCTCTCCCTGGATCCCATGTGATCTAACATTACGAACCACTCTACCATCCTGGGACCTTGTCGAAGGCCTTGCTAAAATCCATTTAGACAACGTCTACCACTCTGCCTTCATCTATCTTCTTGTTCACCTCTTCCAAAAAAACTCAATCAAATATGTATCCCATGAACAAAGCCACGCTGACTATCCCTCATCGGTCCATGCCTCCTCAAATGCCCATAAACACTGCCTCTCAGAACCCCCCTCCAACAACTTACCCGCCACTAACATCAGGCTCACCGGTCTACACATCCCTGGCTTTTACTTTTAGCTCTTTTTAGATAAAGGCACAACATTAGCCTTCCAGACCCTCACCCATGACTGTCGATGATACAAATATCTCTATTAGTGGCCCCGCAATTACTTTCCCAGACTTCCCCCAAAATCCTGGGATAGACCTGATCAGGCCCCAGGGATTTATGGGTTTGAAGACCTCCAGCACCTTGTCTTTGCTAATGTGGACTTCTTTTCCAGACAGCAGTATTCAGTTCCCTGAGTTCCCCAGCTTCCATGTCTATTCCCACAGTAAATACTGATGAGAAATATTGGTTTGGGATCTCATTCTTTAAGAAGAGGGAATCTGTGTCACTGAGGCACACAGGATGAAGGCAAGAGAAACCATTCAGTGACTATTTCATAGAATCATAGAATCTCGGAATCCCTACAGTGTGGAAACAGGCTGTGAGACAATTTAGCATGACCAATCCACCCTAACCTGCACGTCCCTGGACACTATGGGACAATTTAGCACGGCCAATCCACCCTAACCTGCACGTCCCTGGGCACTATGGGACAATTTAGCATCGCCAATCCACCCTAACCTGCACATCCCTGGGCACTATGGGACAATTTAGCACGGCCAATCCACCCTAACCTGCACATTCCTGGGGACTATGGAACAATTTATCACGGCCAATCCACCCTAAACTGCACATTCCTGGGGACTATGGAACAATTTAGCACGGCCAATCCACCCTAACCTGCACATCCGTGGACACTGTGTGACAATTTATTTCCGCAACTACACTGGCCCCACCCCCCACCTTTTCCTCCGCTACATCGATGACTGTATCGGCGCCGCCTCGTGCTCCCACGAGGAGGTTGAACAGTTCATCCACTTCACCAACACCTTCCACCCCGACCTCAAATTCACCTGGACAGTCTCAGATTCCTCCCTCCCCTTCCTTGACTTTCTATTTCTATCTCAGGCGACCGAATCAACACAGACATCTACTAAAAACCGATCGACTCCCACAGCTACCTGGACGACACCTCCTCCCATCCTGCCCCCTGTAAAAACACCATCCCATTCTCCCAATTCCTTCGACTCCGCCACAACTGCTCCCAGGAGGACCAGTTCCAAAAAAGCACATCCCAGATGACCTCCTTCTTCAAGGACCGCAATTTCCCACCTCCCTCCAAGGCCCCAAAGGAAACTTCCATATCCGCCACAGATTCACCTGCACCTCCACACACATCATCTATTGCATCCTCTGCACCCGATGTGGCCCCCTCTATATTGGGGAGACAGGCCGCCGACTTG
>NC_057757.1:2650191-2656043 GCF_004010195.1 Chiloscyllium plagiosum
GGCCAATCCACCCTAACCTGCACATCCCTGGGCACTATGGGACAATTTAGCTCGGCCAATCCACCCTAACCTGCACATCCCTGGGCACTGTGGGACAATTTAGCATGGCCAATCCCCTAACCTGCACATCGCTGGGCACTACGGGACAATTTAGCATGGCCAATCCACCCTAGCCTGCACATCCCTGGGCACTATGGGACAATTTAGCACGGCCAATCCACCCTAACCTGCACATCCCTGGGCACTATGGGACAATTTAGCATGGCCAATCCACCCTAATCCTCAGACAATCTCTTGTCTGTTTCCTCCCCTTGTCCAACTGCTCCCTGAAAATGAAAAATGCGAGGCTCCGGGTAAAGGGGTGAAATCGCAAAGTGTAAAGTAATGATTGGAGGACCATCCCTCGGCAGACATCACCAACATTAAAACAGCTACCTGTTATAAGCCAGATGAAGGAGAACAGCGATTCGAAATGTTTGCAAAATCTGCTGAATTTATTGAGAATGTCGCTCTCGTTTGAAGTCTGTGGAATCGACGATATAATCAGGAAGAGAAGCGAACAGCTCCCGGTAACAATCAGATAAATTGGGATCAAGTATTGCTTGGTACAAGAACCCAAGTAGATACTGCCTGGGAGGGGGAAACGGAATTGTAAGCAAGACAGCAAGAAAAAGGAGAATAAACTTCTTAATTTGATGCATGATTTAATTCTTGTTTTTCTTATATATAGAATCCCTTCACTGTGGAAGCAGCCCACTCGGTCCATCAAGTCCACACCAACCCTCCGACGTTTTTCAGGAAAGGCAGGCAAGAGCACGTCAGAGAATGAGGTAAGAGTCTAGAGTTTGGTGCTGGAGAAGCGCAGCAGGTCAGGCAGCATCTGAGGAGCAGGAGGATTGACGTTTCAGGCATGGGCCCTTCATCAGGAATGAGGCTTGTGGGCCAAGGGGGCTGAGAGATAAATNGGGGAGAATGAGGTAACTCTCATGAATTAAGCTGCATATATTTTAATGCAAGGGGTAAGGCAGATGAACTCAGGGCATGGATGGGAACATGGGACTGGGACATCACAGCTAACACAGAGACGTGGCTGAGGGAGGGACAGAACTGGCAGCTCAATGTTCCATGGTTTAAATGCAATAGGAAGGGTAGAAAGGGAGGCAAGAGAGATGGGGAAATGGAGCTTTTGTTTGTGGAAAGCATTACACTGTACTTAGGGAGGACATTTCTGTGGGATCGTCCAACGAAGATGTATGGGTAGAACTTAGAAATAAGAAAGGGATGATCACCTTGATGGGACTGTACTAAACTGTAATAAACAGTGGGAAATTGAGGAGCAAATATGGAGAGAGATTAGATTCCTGCACATCTTTGGACTGTGGGAGGAAACCGGAGCACCCGGAGGAAACCCACGCAGACACGGGGAGAACGTGCAAACTCCACACAGTTAGTCGCCTGAGGCAGGAATTGAACCCGGGTCTCCGGCGCTGTGAAGCAGCAGTGCTAACCACTGTGCCACCGTGCCGCCCAAAAGATCTCAGATATATGTAAGAATAATAGGGTTGTAATGGTAGGGGACTTTAACTTTCCAAACATAGACTGTGACTGCCATAGTATTAAGGATTGGATGGAGGGGAATTTGTTAAATGCGTTCAAAAAAAATTTCTTTATCAATTTGTAGATGTACCTACTAGACAAAGAGCAAAACATGGCTTTCTCTTGGGAAATAAAGCAGGACGAGTGACTGAGGTGTTAGTGGGGGAGCACTTTGCGACCAGTGACTGTAATTCTATTAGTTTTAAAATAGTGATGGAAAAGGATAGGCTTTTAATAAAAGTTAAAGTTCTTAACTGGAGTGAGGCAAATTTTGATGCTATGAAACAGGAACTTTCAAAATGTGAGTAGATTGTACACGGGTAAAGTGACAACTGGCAAATGGGAGGTTTTCAAAAGTGAGATAACGAGAGTTCAGAGGCTTTATATTCAAGTGAAGAGTAAGGTTAGTAAGATTAGGGAACAACGGATAAATTAAAGATATTGAGGCTGTGGTCAAGAGTAAGAAGGAGTTATACATTAGGTATAGACAACTGGGATTAAGTGAATCTCTTGAAGACTATAAAGGGTGCAGGGACATTCTTAAGAGGGAAATCAGGAGGGCAAAAAGGGGCATATCAGTTAGCTTGGGCAAATAAAGGCAAGGATAGTCCAAAGAGATTCTAAAGGTACATTAGGACAAAAGAGCAACTAGGGAGGGAATAGGGTCCCTTAAAGATAAACAAGGATGTCTACCCTATTATTCTTACATACATCTGAGATCTCTCTCCATATTTGCTCCTCAATTTCCCACTGTTTATTACAGTTTAGTACAGTCCCATCAAGGTGATCATCCCTTTCTTATTTCTAAGTTCTACCCATACATCTTCGTTGGACGATCCCTCAGATATGTCCTCCCTAAGTACAGCGGTAATGTTTTCCAGAATCAAAAACTCCATTTCCCCTTGTCTCTTGCCTCCCTCTCTATCCTTCCTATAGCGTCTAAACCGCGGGGGCACAGGAGATGGGGAGAGATACCAGAAGCATATCTCGCGTCAGTTTTTTACTGCGGAGAAAGAAGTGGAGGCGAGGGAGCTTGGAGAAGTAAATATTGTTGTCCTGAAAACAGTGCACTTTATAGGAGAGGAGGTGCTAGAGGTCCTAAAATAACACAAAAGTGGTTAGCTGGCCTTGACCTGATCAAGTGTGTCCCAGGACATTGTGAGAAGTTAAGGTAGAAGTTTTAGGGCCCCTAGCAGAGATATTTGCATGGTCTACAGCCATGGGTGAGTTGCTGGAAGACTGGAGGGTAACTAATGTTGCGTCTTTATTTTTAGAAGGCTGTAGGGGGAAGTCTGGGAACTATAGATCAGTGAGTCTGAATTCAGTGGTGGGTAAGATGTTGGAGGGGTTCCTGAGAGACAGAATCTACATGCATTTGGAGAGGCAAGGACTGATAAGGGATAGTCAGCATGACTTTGTGCGTGGGAGATCATGTCTCACAAACTTGATTGAGTCTTTTGAGGACATAACCAAGAAGATAGATGAGGGCAGAGCAGTAGATGTTGTTTACACGGACTTTAGCAAGGCCTTCGATAAGGTTCCAGATGGGGAGACTGGTTAGTTAAGTTAGATCTCATTGGATTCAGGGAGAACTTTCCAAGTGGAGACAAAATCCGCTTTATGGAGGGAGACAGAGGGTGGTAGTGGAGGGTTGTTTTTCAGACTGGAGGCCTGTGACTAGTGGTGTTCCACAGGGATCGGTGCTGGGCCCACTTTTGTTTGTCATTTATATAAATGATTTGGGTGACCACTCTTGGAGTACAGTCCGCAGTTCTGGTCACCCTGCTATAGAAGGGTACTATTAAACTGGAGAGGGATGAGAAAAGATGTCCCAGGATATCGCCAGGAATGGAGGGTTGGAGTTATCAGGAGAGGCTGGACAAATTGGGACTTTTTTCACTGGAGTGCAGGAGGGTCTATGTTTTATGTTGAAGGGGGTGGGGGGGTGACCTTCTGAAGATCTATAAAACCATGAGGGGTACAGATAAGGTGAACAGCAAAGATCTTTTCCCTAGGCTTAGGGAAGTTCAGAATTAGGGGGCGTATTTTGAAGGTGAGAGGAGAAAGATTTTAAAAGGGACCTGAGGGGCAACGTTTCAACACAGAGGGTGGTTCATTTGTGAAATGGACAGCCAGAGGAAGTGTTAGATGCAGGTACAATTATAATATTGAGAAGACGTTTGGATAGGTACGTGAATGGGAAAGGTTTGGAGGGATATGGGCCTGGAGCAGGCAGGTTAGTTTGAGATGATGGTTGGCACAGACTGGTTGGACCGAAGGATCTGTTTCCATGCAGTCTGACTCGATGTCTCAATACGGGCGAAAAGCCTTTTATTTTGAGGCACAGACAAAACATTATTTTTGAAGAGAAATCTCACCAATCGTGATGCAGACAATTCCCAAGATCAGCGTAAAACATTTCAAGGACACTGGAAAGGAATGAAAGAGATGATTAATACGGCACGTCCGAGAGTTACCTGTTCCAAGACAAACACGGTGCAGCCGATATCGCCCGCTCTTTCGTCGAAAAAAAAATGCAATTCGTCTCATTTCCCAACCCTTTGGAAATGACATTTCTCTGCCATGCTTCACCTCTGTCAACCAGAGAATTTTCAAAGGTGGGACAAGTCTCGACATAACTTGCAGCCTGACATTGAGACTGAAACCTTAAAACACCATCAGTATTGTAGGTGGAACTTTCAGGGAGTGCATTCAACATCTCCCTGGGCACTATGGGTAATTTAGCACGGCCAATCCACCTTAACCTGGACATCCCTGGACACTATGGGACAATTTAGCACGGCCAATCCACCCTAACCTGCACATCCCTGGACACTATGGGGCAATTTAACATTGGAAATCCAACCAACCTACACATCTATAGACTGTAGGAAGAAAGCAGAGCACCCGGAGGAAACCCACGCAGACACGGGGAGAACGTGCAAACTCCACACAGACAGTCACCCAAGAATGGGATCGAACCCGGGTCCCTGGTGCTTTGAGGCAGCCGTGCTAACCACTGAGCCACTGTGCCATCCCTGGGACAGGGTGGGGAGACAGATCCCAAACGGGAATGAAACGTTTGCTGTTGGGGTTATTATGACTCACAAGCTAACCACCTAAGCTAACCTCAATAAAACTTACACTGTAAGTTAATGCGTCTATAAATACTCCCACAGTTGCTCAGTATTTATAGGCACAAAAAGCTGAAACAATCTGACAGGCAGCCCATCGCAGCTGAGAGACAATATAAGCAATCAAAATTGTGTTTAAAACTTGCAGTTGTTGTTTATTTTACAAATCTCCAATGACATTACTGAAGACATATCGAGGCTTCAGTCTCATTTTTGGATTTTGACTCATTTTGAGATTTGACCTTCCACTGGTTATGAGGCATTAAGTCTCGGCATTGTCATTGTTCTTTCACATGGCCAGTTGTGCTCAGTGGTTCTCTGATGCACTACAACGAGAAAGGGGGCAAAAATCACCTTGACTCACCTTCGAACACTCTCCCCCTCTCCATGCAGTTGCAGTAAGCCTGATCGCCTTGTTGAGAAAGAGAGAAATCCCCAGAGGCAGTCCCAGGAAGAGCGTGTGAGTGAACCTGTTTATGGGAGAGGGTCTGGACGGAGCTTTCCTGACCTCAGGCCAGTGAGGAGAAAGCAGAAATAGAACGGGACTTTCACTCTGCCACAGTAACCTTTCACTGTTCATAAAAAGTGCAGAAGTATCTCATCATTTTGGGTTTGCTTGTTAAATTAAGCACTTGTATCATGTCAGTGGTATCTTTCACAAGTGCGTTTCAGAATTGCTGTGTCAAAACTGACACAGCCGTGTCAAGGAACTAACCAAAAGTATGTGTGCGTGGGTGTGTGTGGCTTGTTAAATTAAGCACTTGTATCATGTCAGTGGTATCTTTCACAAGTGCGTTTCAGAATTGCTGTGTCAAAACTGACACAGCCGTGTCAAGGAACTAACCAAAAGTATGTGTGCGTGGGTGTGTGTGAGAGAGAGAGAGAGAGTTAAAGTGTGTGTGGGTGGGTGTGAGAGAGAGTGAGAGTGTGTGTGTGTGTGTGTGAGAGAGAGAGTGTGTGTGTGTGAGTGAGAGAGAGAGTGAGTGTGTGTGTATGTGTGTGAGAGAGTGTGTGTGAGTGTGAGAGTGTGTGTGGGAGAGAGAGAGTGTGTGAGAAAGAAAGTGTGAGTGTGTGAGAGTGAGAGAGAGTGTGTGAGTGTGTGTGAGAGAGAGAGAGTGAGAG
>NC_057757.1:2660346-2664298 GCF_004010195.1 Chiloscyllium plagiosum
AGAGAGAGAGGGACAGAGTAAGGGAGAGAGAGAGAGGGGGAGAGAGAGAGACAGAGAGACAGAAAGAGAGAGGGAGAGAGAGAGAGGGAGAGAGAGAGCCACAGTGAGACAGAGAGAGGGAGAGAGAGAGAGAGAGTCAGGGTTTCAAGTCCCACTATGAGTTGGATGGGCTCAGAAGTTGGGGTTTGAATTTGTTTTAATAAAACTGCAAACCAAAGTCAGTCTCAGCAATAGTGGCTGTGATGACAATCCTACCACAATCCTTGAATGTCCCTGTTTTCTTGGCTCAGTAAATCCTCCTTTGCTACTCTCTCTTACGTGCAGATGAACTACTTGATTTCTGAGCAAAAATGTGCTGACCACATCCTCTGAAAGAGTTGAAAAAAAAACCCCACAACCCCTGGCTGTTTCTTGCAAGGACCACAACGCAGAGTGCCCTCATTTCTGTAAAAACAAATTAACAGCCCTGAAGGAGTGAGAGGTTCTGCATGAGACAGACAGGATGTAGGCTAGCTCAGCTGTTAAGAGCTAACCACACTAGGCAGTGGTTCTGGAGTCACGTGTAGTCCAGAACAGGTAAGGGTGGCAGATTTCCCTTCCCTGAAGGGCATTGGTGAACCGAAAATAAAACTAAAGATGCTGGAAATCTGTTTCACAAAGAGAAACTCAGCAGGATCTGGCAGCTCCTGTGGGATAGAAAATAGAATTAATGTTTCAGGCTTAGAGAATCTTGTTCAGAACTGTTTGTAGCTAGGGATAGGCTGGTATACATGCTAGAGAAGGAGATCGAGCCTTGAGGGGGAGAGAGAGAGAGAGAGAGAACAGCAGTTGGACAGACAAGAGGCTGGGTCATGGTCAACCTGGGAGAATGAGTGGCTGATAATGGTGACCGTTTAAGGTTAGGTCTGGTGGAAATACAGGATAATGGGCTGGGGAAATGGGTCTGGGTGGATTGCTCTTTGGATGGTCAGTGTGGACTTGTTGGGCCGAAGGGCCTGTTTCCACACTGTGGGGAATCTATGATTCTAGGCTGGAATCGAACCTTGGATCCTGAGGCAGCAATGTTAACCGCTGAGCCAACCATGACAAACACATCCTTCTCAAATAGGGTGTGGACATGCTGCTGCTTTCCTTAACTCTATTCTCCCTCAATGTATCTACCATCAAAATAACTCAGTTCATGAATATACACTCAACTGATCCAAAGAGGCATCTCATCGGAAAAGGCCCTTCATGCCAGTTTCACCATTCAGTGAGATGATGGTACATAGAGTCATAGAGTCATAGAGATGTACAGCACGGAAACAGACCCTTCGGTCCAACCCGTCCATGCCGACCAGATATCCCAACCCAATCTAGTCCCACCTGCCAGCACCCGGCCCATATCCCTCCAAACCCTTCCTATTCATATACCCATCCAAATGCCTCTTAAATGTTGCAATTGTACCAGCCTCCACCACTTCCTCTGGCAGCTCATTCCATACATGTACCACCCTCTGCGTGAAAATGTTGCCCCTTGGGTCTCTGTTATATCTTTCCCCTCTCACCCTAAACCTATACCCTCTATTTATCCCATCCATGCCCCTCATAATTTTGTAAACCTCTATAAGGTCTCCCCTCAGCCTCCAACACTCCAGGGAAAACATCTGAGGCCTAACTTTACTTGCCTGCCTTTAAGCTGCATCCCTGAATATCTTGCGCTTGGCAAGCACATATCTGCCTCAGATTTAAAATTAAAAACTGACTCAGCGTTCAGTGCCATTTGTGCAAGAGCGTTCCAAACCTCTCCCACCCTTTGTGTGTCGAAGTGATTCCTAACGCCTCTCCTGAACGAGTCTGGCCCTCATTCTCAGACTCTGCCTCCTAGTTCTAGAAACCCCAGCCAGTGGAAATGGTTTCTCTTTATCTACCCTGTCTTTTCCTGTTAATATCTTCGACCAGATCACCCCTTAACCTTCTGAAGAAACCAGGCCTCATCTGTATAACTTAACCCCTGAAGACCAAGTATCATTCTTGTAAACGTAACTTATCCCCTCTTCAAGGCCAATCTTCAAGGACCGCGAGATATAAAAGTCAGTAACTTCCTTGATTATTTTCTGCCATAGAGTCATAGAGCACAGAAACAGACCCTTCAGCCCAAGCAGTCCGTGCCGACAGCAATCCCAAACTAAACTAGGCCCAGCTGCCTTCTCCTGGCCCATCTCCCTCCAAATCTTTCCCGTTCATGTCCTGATCCAAATGTCTTTTAAACGTGTTGTAACTGTCCCCACATCCACCACTTCCTCAGGAAGGTCATTTCACACATGAACCACCCTCTGTGTTAAAAAGTTGCCCCACGTCCTTTTAAAATCTCTCTCTCCTCTCACCTTAAAAATACACCCCCTCGCCTTGAAATCCTCCACTCTAGGGAGATGATGTTTCCGGGTATGAAAGGTTTAAGTGATAAGGAAAGGCTGGTTAGGCTGAGACACTGGAGCGCAGGAGGTGGCGAGGTGACCTGATCAAAGCTTATAAAATAATGAAGGGGTATAGATAGCGTTACTGGTAGTTGTCTTTTCACTAGCGAGGGGGAATTTCATGAAGACGGGGCACATTTTTAAGGTGAGAGGGGAGAGATTTTTTAAAAAGAACTTGAGAGGCAAATCTTTTACTCAGAGGGTGGTCCGTGTGTGGAAGGAAGTGTTGGATATGGGCACAATTGTAACGTGGCTACGGGGAGAGTGCGGGTAAATGGCGTGGAAATGCCCATCAGCCATGATTGAATGGCGGAGTGGACTCGATGGGCCAAATGGCCTTACTTCCACTCCTATGTCTTATGGTATGAAAGACCTTTGGATGGATACATGAAGAGGAAAGGTTTGGAGGGATATGGGCCAGGAGCAGGCAGGGGGGAACTAGTTTAGTTTGGGATTATGTTGGGCATGGGCTGGTTGGGCTGAAGGGTCTGTTGCTGTGTTCTATGACTCTATGACACCTGCCATTCATCTTATTTATGTCCCTCATGATGTTATAGACCTCCTACACTCCAGTGAAAAAGTCCCTGCCTAAGCAGCCTCTCCTTATAACTCTAACCTTCCATACCTGGCAACATCCTGGTAAATCTCTTCTGAGCCCTCTCCAGTTTAATAATCACCTTCCTGTAACAGGGAGACCAGAACTGGACAGAGTGCTCCAGAAGAGGCCTCACCCGTACAACCTCAACATGACGTCCCAACTCCTATAGCTCAAAAGTCTGAGTAATGAAGGACAAGCCTTTCTAATTTACAAGCCCTTTGTAATTTTACGTTGTCCTCTCCACCATCTAATGTGTCGTCAGTCACCAGACTATCATCATTTACTAACCTCGCTTTTGAAAGAAAGTCATTCACAGGATCAAGCAGTTGCTGATTGGCCTAGAATTTCTTGCTAATCTCGACAAAAGACTTCTGTTTTTCCATTCTTCCTGCCCTATCGCACAGTTTCACACTTCCTGGTATTGCTTTCACATTTGATTTCTAAACTGGATCACCCAATTTGCCCTAAACGTTTGCAAAACATCTCTCAGTAGAAATTCCAGGTCAGTGGGTTGAAGGTTTCAGGTTCCAAATCAATGCAGACCAACCTTTAAATTGAAATCGGCTGGTGTAAACTGAAGTCCAGCTTTTAGAAATTAATTGTTAGTCATTGAAAGTCGTTCAAGATTAACATGCAGGTTCAGTTGGCAGTTACGAAGGTAAATGCGATGTTAGCATTCCTTCCGAGAGGGTTAGAATGCAAGAACAGGGATAGAACATAGAACATAGAACATTACAGCTCAGTACAGGCCCTTCAGCCCTCAATGTTGCGCCGACCTGTCATACCAATCTGAAGCCCATCTAACCTACACTATTCCATGTACGTCCATATGCTTGTCCAATGACGACTTAAATGTACTTAAAGTTGGCGAATCTACTACCGTTGCAGGCAAAGCATT
>NC_057757.1:2665193-2681248 GCF_004010195.1 Chiloscyllium plagiosum
GAACCACATTTGCTATCCTCCAGTCTTCTGGCACTGTTCCTGTAGACAATGTACTGCTGAGGCTGTGTGAGGCTCTGGTCAGAATGCATTTGGAATATTGTGAGCTGTTTCGGGCCCCGTAACTAAGGAAGGGTGTGCTGGCCTTGGAGGGAGGGGTTCAGAGGGGGTTTACAAGAATGATCCCGGAGGTGAAGGGCTTGTCATATGGGGAGTGGTTGAGGACTCTGGGTCTATACCCAATGGGGTTTAGAATGATGACGGGTGCTGGGGTGGGGGGGGGGGAATCAGATTGACACTTACAGGAGGAGTATTTGCCAAGCAACCCAACAAGTCCAACTCTCTGAGGAGCATCTCTACCCTATCCCTGCCTTTCCCATGGCTTAGCCACACATCCCTGGACACTATGGGCAATTTAGCACAGCCAATCCAGAAACCAGAGGAAACCCACGCAGACACAGACAGTCGCCCCGAGGCTGGAATCGAACCCAGGTCCCTGGCGCCGTGAGGCAGCAGCGCTAACCACTGACCCACTGTGCCACCTACTGAGTGGCCTGGATAGAGTGGACATGCAGAAGTTGTTTCCACCGGTCAGAGAGATTGGAGCCCGAGGCCACAGCCTCAGGGTGAAGGGGTGGACAGAGATGAGGGGGGCGGTTTCTTCAGCCGGAGGGTGGGGAGTCTGTGGAACTGATTGGCCACAGAGGACTGTGGAGGGCAAGTCTCTGAGTGTCTTTGAAACAGAGATAGATAGGTTCTGGATTAGTCAGGGGGTTCGAGGGTTACAGGGAGAAGGCAGGAAAATAGGGTTGAGAAACATATCAGCCGTGTTCGAATGGTGGAGCAGACCTGATGGACCGAAAGGCCTCATTCTGTTCCTAAACATCATGCTCTTACGGAACAACCGATGCTACCCTCTCGGAAATAATGTACGATGGTCTGAGAAGAGAAGAGGGGGTTATTTTCTGTTCAGAAATATTATTGCACACTTCTGGAGCAGGTGGGCTGTTGGCTCAGAGGTGGGGACACTGAAATTCGAGATGTTAGTCAGTGAGGAGCGAAAGGAGAGCAGTGTTACGACAGCCGTGAGAGCAAACAGACGACAGCGCTGTTGGTTCCCTCCGTCTTGGGTTGAGACAGAACGCCAGTAAATTAACAAACGCGTTTCCCTCCGTAAAGGCTGGGCCGAAACGAGAAAAGACAGCTGAGGACAGTGGACGTTACCTGCGAGAGTTAATCAGAATCACCAGGCATGTGAAGAGGAGTCCGACTGAACGGAGGCAAGCAGTTCAAACAGCTACGTTTCCTCTTTCCGTTTATCATGTGGAAGGTTGCTTAAAAAGGAACTGGCCTCAGGGCGCTTAATTAACCTTCACCAACACCACTTCGATCAGAGATAACAGAGGAAAGAGAGGCAAATTCTGAACGATTTCTTTTTCACAAGCCCTAATGTTAAGGACCAAACCAGACCTCTCCCACGCCGCAAAATATTATAAAGAGAAAGCCTGGACTCGAATTTTTATATTTATTTAAAGGCAAGTGTGAGGCGTTGTGTTCCAGATCACTGGAAACACTCAGCAGGTTGTGGCTGCATCTGTGGAGAGAAATCAGAGTTAACGTTTTGGGTCCAGTGAGCCTTCTTCAGAACTTTTACAATATTCACTGTTCTTTCACTTATTAATGTGTTGTACATGTCCACCCATAGGCTTTAACCTAAATACACTCTATTCTTACAATGCTGAGGCTGGCACGGTGGCTCAGTTGGTACTGCTGCCTCACGGCGCCAGGGACCCGGGTCCGATTGCAGCCTCCGGCGATTGTCTGTGTGGAGTTAGCACATTCTCCCCGTGTCAGCGTGAGTTTCCTCCCACAGTCCAAAAATGTGCAGAAGGGCTTATGCCCGAAACGTCGATTCTCCTGCTCCTTGGATGCTGCCTGACCTGCTGCGCGTTTCCAGCAACACATTTTCAGCTGAGACATATACCAGCCAGCATTGAAGGGGAGAACAAGACTGGATGGGCTGAATGGCCTGTACCCATCCCTATATCGTATGGTCTTCACAACCACATAATCTCAGCATGGACTGGTTGGACTGAAGGGATTTTTTTGTGTTTTATGACTCTGTGTCCCGATGCACTGTACAGCTAATCAGATATCTTTTGAAGTCTGGTCAGAATTGAACACAGTATCTCCAAGGTTGGCTCAGCAATGTCCTATACAGCCGCAACTGCTACACTCTGGCAGTGGCTGGTCCTAAGGATCAAGTAAAGGTGGAGAGAGAGAGAGAGACAGGTGGAGAGATTTAAGGAGAAATTTCCAGAGCTTAGGGGCCAGGCAGCTAAAGACTTGGAGAAAGTAAGGACTGCAGATGCTGGAGATCGGAGTCTAGAGTGTGTTGCTGGAAAAGCACAGCAGATCAGACAGCATCCGAGGAGCAGGAGAATCAACGTTCCGGGCATAAGGTTTTCATCAGGAGTCCTGATGAAGGGCTTTTGCCTGAAACATCGATCCTCCTGCTCCTCGGGTGCTGCCTGACCTGCTGTGCTTTTCCAGCACCACACCCTCAGCTAAAGACTTGGCCACCAACGGGAGACTTGGACATTGCTGAGGTATGCTCAGGAGGTCAGGTTTACAGATGGACAGAAGTGACGAAGAATTGCAAAGCTGGAACTAGCGATGCCAACAGGGAGAGGCTGTGGAGTTATTTGAAAACGAGAATGAGGAATTTCGAATTGAGGTGCGGTTGGATGGATAGACAAGGGAAGTGAGTGAGTCATAAAGCCTACCAGTGAATGCGGTTTGGTGTGAGTTATGGCCAGCAAGGTTTAAGACTCAGGCAAGAGTCTTAAGGGCTCAGTGGTTAGTGCTGTTGCCTCACAGCGCCAGGGATCCGAGTTCGGTTCCAGCCACAGGTGACTGTCTGTGCGGAGTTTGCACATTCTCCCCACGTCTGCATGGGTTTCGTCCCACAGTCCAATGATCTGCAGGTCAGCTAGATTGGCTATGCTAAAATTGCCCCATAGTGTGCAGTCTAGATGGGCTAGCCATGGGAAATGCAGGATTAAAGTGATAAGGTACATGTGTGGGTTTGGGTGGGATGCTCTTTGGAGGGTCAGTGTGGACTCAATGGGCTGAATGGCCTACTTCCACTTTGTAGGGGACTCTATGAAGAGAGATACATAGCCCGGTATAAAAGGAACTCTTCTGAGTTAAAGTAATCACATCCCCTTACTTTCGACTGAGCTTTTAAAAATCCATAATTATTGTGAGATAAATAATTTCCAAATAAATCTTGACATTACAATGAATAATATTCTAAGTTGCTCAAGATGATGCTAAAACTGTTGGAATATTGCGTGCAATTCTGGTCTCCTTTCTATTGGAAAGGTGTTGTGAAACTTGAAAGAGTTCAGAAAAGATTTACAAGGATGTTGCCAGGGTTGGAGGGTTTGAGCTACAGGGAGAGGCTGAACAGTCTGGGGCTGTTTTCCCTGGAGCGTCGGAGGCTGAGGGGTGACCTTTTACAAAATTATGAGGGGCATGGATAGAGTAAATAGGCAAAGTCTTTTCCCTGGGGTTGGGGAGTCCAGAACTAGAGGGCATAGGTTTAGGGTGAGAGGGGAAAGATATAAAAGAGACCTAAGGGGCAACTTTTTCACTGAGGGTGGTACGTGTATGGAACGAGCTGCCAGAGGAAGAGGTGGAGGCTGGTACAATTGCAACATTTTAGAGGCATTTGGATAGTTATATGAATAGGAAGGATTTGGAGGGATATAGGCCGGGTGCTGGCAGGTGGGACTAGATTGGGTTGGGATATCTGGTCGGCATGGACGGGTTGGACTGAAGGGTCTGTTTCCATGCTGTACATCTCTATGACTCTATAAATCATTGGTGGTAACGTAAAAATACGATGTCATTAACCTCCTATGGGGAAAAGAATTTTTTTAATGAATTCGATCAGATTATTCAACTTAATATCCAGTTTGGTTGATGGAGGTTATTGTGCTGAGGGAACGAAACAATGTTTAGTTTTCCTTTTTCGCCTTAGTGGCACAGTCTATAATCCAACACGTCCTTGGAGACCCAATAAACATCAATCCAGGGCTTCAGGATTTAACAAGTCCAGGCAACAACTCATCAGGAGGTCTGGAAGCTTCGTCTTCTTAACAACAGCCTCCTCACCCGACAATCCTGCCAGTAATTGCAGAAAGTTATGACCAGGTAGACGGCGTATGAAGTAAGGTGGGTGTAGAGAGCGAAAAGGTACAGGGATCTATCACAGAATTCTGGAGACTCTCGGCTGTCATAGTCTGGCTCGTGGATGGAGTAGATGAGGGTGTTTCCTGTGTTAAAATGGAAGAGAAGGACATGGTTAAAGATCATTCAAATGCCACCTCCATTGAGTTCAGTCGATGGGGGATGTCAGTCCATCCTGTCCAGAGCTCTGTGTACTTTTGGATACTGTGAAAAATCTTATTGCGAAAAAAAGTGTCAGTGGAGGCTGCACTCCCTCCTCTCGCTAAATTAACAAGATTTTTTGCAGCTTTTGACATAGCAACTGAAGCAGTTTTGAGGCACATTGCTCTGACATTGGGAGACTTTCTGTCTCGCCAGGTCACACACAATCCTGTCTAAGAACTGCCTTCCCCTCGTCATTTGGTCAACTCCACTTCTTTACTCATCCACGGGACCTGGGCGTCACTGGCTGGGCCCAGCATTATCGCCCGTCCCTTGCTACCCCCTGAGAAGGTAGGGGTGAGCTGCCTTCTTGAACCTCTACAGTCCCATGTGCTGTAGGGACACCCACACAGCACCGAACAGCAAGGGATGCTGGGTACACTGGCCAAGTAAAACTCTGTAGTCACTAGAACCCACACGCCGGACACAGTGCTGTTAGGGAGGGTGCTCCAGGATTCTGGGTCATGATTAGAGTGTTGCTGGAAAAGCACAGCAGGTCAGGCAGCATCCAAGGAGCAGGAAAATCAACATTTCAGGCAAAAGCCCTTCATCAGGAAACTCCAGGATTCTGACCCAGCGACACTGAAGGAAGGGCAATATATTTCCAAGTCAGGATGGTGAGGGGGGTGGGGGCACTTGTGGTGTTCCCATTGAATCTTCTGCCCTTGCGCTTCTAGCTGCAAGAGGTAGTGGGTTTGGAAGGTGCTGTTTAAGGAGCCTTGGTGAATTCCTGCAGTGTATCTTGTGGTTGGTATGCACTGTTGTGACTGAGTGTCGCTCCCTAACCTTGCTGGGCCGTGGGTATCCCCTGCACCAAATGACTTCAGTGGTGACTCAAGAAGGCCGTTGACCACCGCCTTTCTGCAGGGGCAATTAGGGACGGCAAATACATGCTAGGCCCAGCTAGCAACGCCCTCAACTCAAGAATGAAGTGATAGCAACTCTTGCCCCTTAAAGCACTGCATCCCTGAAGGGAATAATGATAACTTGTTTCTGGGATGTGACCGTTGCTGGAAAATTGGGAAGGGGTTTTTGACTGGGAAACTGGAGAAATGGCAATGTGTTTCTGAGCTGTGTTCATTCGGAGTGGATGTCAGTAGGGTACTGCATACTGAGGGGATATGGTGGAGTTGTGACACACGATCAACCCTGATCTTGTTGAACAGAGAATTCCAGGCCCCTCATTTTGCACTTTTCATTCACATATATGTTCCCGTTGCACCCACCCTCACTGTTTTACCATGCTGTGAATGTAGCTCATTTAAGAACTTCATAGAGTCATACAGCACGGAAACAGACCCTTCGGTCCAAATCATCTGTACTGACCGGACATCCCAATCTGACCTAGCCATCCAGATGCTATTCAAAACGTGGCCTAATCAATAGGAGGCTGCAACATGACTTCCCAACTCCTATACTCGGGTGACACAGTGGCTCAGTGGTTAGCACGGCTGCCTCACGGGGCCAGGGACCCGGGTTCGATCCCACCCTCAGGCAACTGTCTGTGTGGAGTTTGCACACTCTCCCCGTGTCTGCGTGGGTTTCCTCCGGATGCTCCGGTTTCCTCCCACAGTCCAAAGATGTGCAGGTTAGGGTGGATTGGCCACGCTAAATTGTCCCATAGTGCCCAGGGATGTGCAGGTTAGGGAGGACTGGCCGTGCTAAATTGTCCCATAGTGCCCAGGTGATTTGCAGGTTAGGGTGGATTGGCCATGCTAAATTGTCCCATAGTGCCCTGGGGATTTGCAGGTTAGGGTGGATTGGCCATGCTAAATTGTCCCACAGTGCCCCAGGATGTGCAGGTTAGGGTGGATTGGCCGTGCTAAATTGTCCCATAGTGTCCAGGGATGTGCAGGTTAGGGTGGATTGGCCGTGCTAAATTGTCCCATAGTGCCCAGGGGATTTGCAGGTTGGGTGGATTGGCTGTGCGAAAATATCCCATAGTGTCCAGGGATGTGCAGTGTTCTATAGTTGGGACTATGGAAAGTTATTCCTAGGTGTTATCAGCTGTAACTTCATTAGATACATGTCTCCAAAGAGTTACTTTTGCAAATCTGTGGAGAGAACAAATTATTTCCTCTTCAAATGTACATGCTGCGTGTGTTGAGTATTTGTCACTGATTGGGTGGAGAGGTATAGATGTCCACAGGATGAGGTTAGGGTGGATTGGCCGTGCTAAATTGTCCCATAGTGCCCAGGGGATTTGCAGGTTAGGGTGCATTAGTTAGGGGTAATAATAGGGTAGGGGAAGGGTTACTTTTCGGAGGGTCGGTGTAGACCTGTTGCACCGAAGGGTCTGTTTCCATGCTGTACATCTCTGTGACTCTACGACTCTATGAATACTCAATGCACTGACCAATAAAGGCAAGCATACCAAACGCCTTCTTCACGACCCTATCTACCTGCAACTCTACTTTCAAGGAATTACGAACCTGCACTCCAAGGTCTCTTTGTTCAGCTGCACTCCCTAGGACCTTACCATTAAATGTGTAAGTCCTGCCCTGATTTGCCTGTCCAAAATGCAGCAGCTCGCATTTATCTAAATTAAACCCTATGTGCCACTTGTCAGTCCATTGACCCATCTGATCAAGATCCCATTGTACTCTGAGGCAACCCTCTTCGCTATCCACTACACCTCCGATTTTGATGTCTTCCTCAAACTTACTAACCATACTTCCTATGTTCACATCCAAATCATTTCTGTAAATGACGAAGAACAGTTGGACTCAGCGTGATCCTTACAGCACTCTGCTGGTCACAGTCATCCACTCCAAAAAGTCCACCATTCGCTATCTCCTACTTACATGCTCTGCCAAACACTTCTCCAAAGGTCCAGCCTTACAATCGATAGCAGAGAACGTCGCTCTGACATCTAACAGGCAAAATACCAACCCAACAGACTGCTTTGTTCCGGGAAGTCTCAAGTTCCTGGGGAAGAGCATTCCCTTGCCTTCCCGACTTGTGCCCAGAGCTGGTCGAGAGGCTTTCAGGATTGCAAGGGAAAACCACCTTGCTTGGATGGGAGCATCACTGAATGGCAAGGGAAGATAGCTAAGCTCTCACTAGTTCGGGATGGTCATGCGCCTGGCATTACGGGGGCACGAGTGTAGATGTACTTCTTTATGTGAGAATACTGACTCACAGAATTATTCCATCTCAAAAACTGGAAAGATTGGTTAAGTACTGATAGAAATATATTAAAAAAATGAGCAGGAGCAGGCCCTTCAGCCCTTCAAGCCTGCCCCACCATTCAATATGATCACTGCTGATCATGCAATCTCAGTATCCCATGCCCACTTTCCCTCCCTTGATCCCTTTAGCCAGAAGAGCCACATCTTGTATATTTCGACTGAACTGTCCCCGACAGCTTCCTTTGGGAGAGAATTCCACAGGTTCCCAACTCTCTGGGTGAAGAAACTCTTCCTCATCTCCACCCTGAATGGCCTTACCCCTTTATTCTTAGACAGTGACCCCTAGTTCTGGACATTCCCCAACATCGGGAACATTCTCCCAGCATCTAGTCTGTCCAGTCCCATCAGGATTTTACATGTTTCTGTCGGAATTCCTCTCCCCCCCCCATCCTTCTAAATTCCAGTGAGTACAAGCCGATTGATCCGGCCTTTCCTCATATGTCACTCCTGCCATCCCGGGAATCAGTCTGGTATTCCTTCGCTGGACTCCCTCGATGGCAAGAATGTCCTTCCTCAGACTAGGAGACCAAAACTGCACACAATACTCAGGGTGTGGCCTCACCAAGGCCCTGTATAACTGCAGGAAGACATCCCTACTCCAATAGGTAAAAACAATGACTGCAGATGCTGGAAACCAGATTCTGGATGAAGGGATGAAGGGCTTTTGCCTGAAACGTCGATTTTACTGCTCCTTGGATGCTGCCTGAACTGCTGTGCTTTTCCAGCACCACTAATCCAGGATCCTTACTCCAATACTCAAATCTTCTCATTACATTAGTATGGTAACAGTGTTACTGGAATCCTAGTCACCATAGCCTTATCATCATAACCCGATCAAACCATAGACCTGTTGTTCTCTTTATAGGGAGATGACTGAAGGTGGTTTAAATCAACTGGGCAGAAGCGGGTACTGCAGATGCTGGAGATCAGAATCAAGATTAGAGTAGTGCTGGAAAAGCACCGCAGCATCCGAGGAGCAGGAAAATCGACGTTTTGGGCAAAAGCCCTTCACCAGGAAGCTCTTTTCCAGCACCAGTCTAATCCTGAAGGTGGTTTAACCTGAAGATCACCTTGCCTCAGGCGAGGGGAGACATTGAGAAGGAGAATCCTATGCTGGTGTGGGAGTTGAAGCCTTGCTGCTTACATCACACACCGGCCCAACTGAGCTAACGGTTAGTATAACCAGTCTAGTTTGACTGAGTCAACTGTAAAAACAATACAAATGCTTTTCAGTGGAGAGTCACTTCCAATGGCCTGACAGGGCCACAACTTACAAGTTCCCCTCTGAGCCATTTCCCCCTCCCATAAAGTTTGAAATATATCGGCCTTCCCTTCAGTGTCTCTGAATCTAAATCCTGGAATTCCCTCCCTCATGGCACA
This sequence comes from Chiloscyllium plagiosum, assembly GCF_004010195.1. Lineage (NCBI taxonomy): Eukaryota > Metazoa > Chordata > Chondrichthyes > Orectolobiformes > Hemiscylliidae > Chiloscyllium > Chiloscyllium plagiosum. Next base: position 2,674,220 of record NC_057757.1, read on the forward strand.
GCGTGGGCATCCCTCCAGCACACAGACTGCAGCGGCTCAAGAAGGCAGCTCACCTCAAGGGGAAACTAGTGACGGGGAAATAAATGCTGGGCCCAGCCAGTGATACCCAGGTCCACAAGGACATAATTAGTTGCTTTGTCATCGACAGTGATCAGTAAACCTCAAAAAGGCAATCTCGGTATGGAAGGGATATCAATTCGCCAATGATTGATTAATATTCAAACTGTGCAACCAGTGAAATGTGTACCTGTTGCGAAAAGGAAAAAGTTGACATGATCTGGGACGTACTTCCAGGACTCAGCAAATGAGTGTGATAGGCTGAAGGAGAGCATCCCTTTTGACTTGTCCCAACCATCAGGGGTCTGCGGGATCAGTGAAACGACGGTAAACATGAGATCACAGCTGCCACAGAAGATCAGATAGTAAGGTAGTGACCATCCCTTTGTACAGGAGTCGTGGTGCTTGATACCTGCAAGATACAGTACAACTTCATCTGTACAAATTAATGGGAAAATTCTGCAAATCGCTAACTTCACTCCCAAACCCATCAGCCTATTATTCAGGGTTCAGCTCTGAATTCCACTTATAGACTCATAGACTCTCCACTGAAAAGCATTTGTATTGTTTTTACAGTTGACTCAGTCAAACTAGACTGGTTATACTAACCGTTAGCTCAGTTGGGCCGGTGTGTGATGTAAGCAGCAAGGCTTCAACTCCCACACCAGCCGAGGATTCTCCTTCTCAACGTCTCCCCTCGCCTGAGGCAAGGTGATCTTCAGGTTAAACCACCTTCAGGATTAGACTGGTGCTGGAAAAGCTTCCTGGTGAAGGGCTTTTGCCCGAAACGTCGATTTTCCAGCTCCTCGGATGCTGCGGTGCTTTTCCAGCACCACTCTAATCTTGATTCTGATCTCTAGCATCTGCAGTACCCGCTTCTGCCCAGTTGATTTAAACCACCTTTCGGGTCTGTGCCAACCACAATCCCAAATTAAACTAGGCCCACCTACCTGCTCCTGGCCCATATCCCTCCAAACCTTTCCTCTTCATGTGCTTATCCAAATGTCTTTTAAATGTTGTAACTGTCCCCACATCCACCTCTTCCTCAGGAAGGTCATTCCACACACGGACCACCCTCTGTGCAAACACATTGCCCCTCATGTCTTTATTAAATCTCTATCCTCTCACATTTAAAATATGCCCCCTAGTCTTCAAATCCCCCACCCTAGGAAAAACATACCTGTCATTTACCCTATCCATGCCCCTCATGATATTATAAACCTCTATAAGGTCACCCTTCAACCTCCTACACTCCAGTGAAAAAAGTCCCAGCCTATCCAGTCTCTCCTTATAGCTCAAACCTTCCATACCTGGCAACATCCTGATAAATCTCTTCTGAAGCCTCTCTAGCTTAATAACATCCTTCCTATAACAGGGTGACCAGAACTGGAGACAGTTCTCCAGAACAGGCCTTCCCAATGTCCTGTATAACCTCAACATGACGCCCCCAACTCTTGTACTCAAAGGTCTGAGCAATGAAGGTAAGCACGCTAAACACCTTCTTAACCACTCCGTCTACATTAGACGCAAACATCCGAGAATTACATACCCGAACCCCTAGGGATTTTCTCTCAGATTTACTTGACAAGGGTCGAGAGTGTGGGTGCTGGAGAAGCACAGCAGGTCAGGCAGCATCTGAAGAGCAGGAGAATCAACCGTTTCGGGCTTAAGCCCTTCATCAGGATTGACGGCTGATGAAGGGCTTATGCCCGAAATGTCAATTCTTCCTGCTCCTCGGATGCTGCCTGACCGGATGTGCTTTTCCAGCACCACACTCTCGACTCTGATCTCTAGCGTCCTCACTTTCTCCCACCATCCATGCCAAGGCTACTGGAGCTGACTTCGTAGAGCGGAGTGGACCAAATCATCTTCTTTTCCCACTCAGTGCCCGCTCCCTCAATATCTCTCAAACTCTCTCTTCATGGTAACTCATCCTATCCCTTTCTCATCCTCACTTTATTCCCCCTTCCTCTTACTCCACTGCCAATTCTGCCTCAGGGTGGGTACCAAGGTTGACTCGGTGTCTGCATAGAGTGACTCTGACAAAATATCTGGACTGACGCCCCCTACCTCCAGCCATTTTGCCTCAAGCTTTATCGTTGTTACTCACCGGTGGCGATGTACGCAATATCCACCACCAACGTAAGGAATCGCAGGAATTCTGTGGAAACGGAAAATTCCAATGAACGTCTTTAGCATGTAAGTTCAGCTTCAGGGAAATGTCAACCACCCTGCGTTTATTTAGTGCAGCTGGTGGACCAACTGTGATACCCCACAGATTGGGCACTAACCAGCAATGGAAGAAGTGACCATGCGATATAGGAGTGGAATCACGCCATTCGGCCCATCGAGTATGCTCCACCATTCGACCACAGCTGGTATGTTTCTCAACCTCCATTCTCCTGCTTTCTCCCTGTATAGCCCTTGACCCACCCCCCCCCCCCCCCTCCCCCGACTAATCAATTACTCATCTGTCTCTGCCTTAATAGTGGTAGGGTCCTGGGGAGTGTTGCTGAACAAAGAGACCTTGGAGTGCAGGCTCAGAGTTCCGTGAAAGTGCAGCCGCAGGTAGACAGGATAGTGAAGAAGGCGTTTGGTGTACCTGGAGACAGTGAGGACTGCAGATGCTGGAGAGTCAGAGTCGAGAGTGTGGCGCTGGAAAAGCACAGCAGGTCAGGCAGCGTCGGAGGAGCAGGAGAGTCGACGTTTCAGGCATAAGCCCTTCATCAGGAAATGTTTCACTTACTTCTTTGGTCATTGCATTGAGTACAGGAGTTGGAGAGATCATGTTGCGGCTGTGCAGGATATTGGTGAGGCCACTGTTGGAATATTGCGTGCAATTCTGGTCTCCTTCCTATCGGAAAGATGTTCTGAAACTTGAAAGGGTTCAGAAGCGATTTACAAGGATGTTGCCAGGGTTGGAGGGTTTGAGCTACAGGGAGAGGCTGAACAGGCTGGGGCTGTTTTCCCTGGAGCGTCGGAGGCTGAGGGGTGACATTATAGAGGTTTATAAAATCATGAGGGGCATGGATAGGGTGAAAAGCGAAGGTCTTTTTTCCTAGGGTGGGGGAGTCCAAAATTAAAGGGCATAGGTTTAATGTGAGAGAGGAAAGATTTAAAAGGGACCTTGGGGCAATTTTGTCACGCAGAGGGTGGTGTGTGTATGGAATGAGCTGACAGAGGAAGTGGTGGAGGCTGGTACAATTGCAACATTTAAAAGGCATCTGGATGGGCAAATGAATAGGAAGGGTTTAGAGGGATATGGGTCAAATGCTGGCAAAAGGCATTAAGTCAGATTGGGATGTCTGGTTGGCATGGACCAGTTGAACTGAAGGGTCTATTTCCGTGATCATATGACTTGATGACTCTATACTCAGTGAATTGGATTGAATTTAATTTATTGTCCCGTGTACTGAGACACAGTGAAAAGCTCTGTCTTGTGAGCAATCCAGGCAGCTCTCAGAGTTAGGGTAACATCGATAATAAATAATAGGTAAACAGCAGCAAAAACAAGACACAGGTACAGGCGAATGTTAACAGTTTGTGAGTCCATTCAGTATTCTAACAACATTAGAAACTGTTTTGAAACCGGCTGGTGCGTGTGTTCAGGTTTCTGTACCTTCTCCCCGATGGTAGAAGTTGTAGAGAAACATTGCCAGGGTGGGATGGATCTTTGAGAATGGCTTGTCTCCACAGCCCTCCGCGGCAGTCAGCTCCACAGATTCACCAACCTCTGGCTGAAGACATTCCTCCCCATCTCAGTTCTAAAGGGTCATCCCTTCTCTCTGAGGCGGAGCCCTAGGGTCCTAATCTCTCCTGCCGGTGAAAACACCTTAAAGGCCGTGACTAATGACCAGAGATGCAGGATCAGAGCAGGGTATTGCAGCTGAAGAGGGAGGTTACAAATTGGAGGGAAAGTTCCAGGGAGAGAATTTAGGGTTACAGAGGGTCCTGTCCCACTAAAATGAAACGAAATACTTGGGGGAGGGCAGCGTCCAGCTATGTAGAGATAGGTAGGGACAAAGTGACAGAAGGCATCAGTGTTAGCTCCTGTTAGAAGCTGCATTAAACTCCTGAGCAGTTTCAAGCCCATATCATTAAGAAGATTGTTCAGTAGAAGGTACTATATAAATGGAATTTGAATATCACTGGAAAAGGACGTATTTCTGAAGCTCGCACTCCGTCAGGACCACATGCAAGAATGCCAAGTTTCAAAACGATTGCGACAATTTAGATTACGGAGACTTCAGGAACCCATAATTCCCTGCAGTTCAGGCAATCTGAGTCTCCTTCCATCCAGTTGGCCCCCTTTCCTCCTGTAGTACAAATTGTTGTGAGTGGAATTTGACGTTCTTGCATTGTGTCCTGACGAGTGCTGGATGAAAGATTTTGGTAACATGTTTCATGTTACAGCAACACTTACCACCAAGTGACAGTATATATTAGCTGTTATTGTTTGTGACTGAGCCCCTAAAATACTCTTTATCATTAAGAGGATCGCAAAGGGTGGTAAAGTAGGAGTGGGCCATTCAGCCTCTCGAATCTGCTGGACCCATCCAACATGAACAAGGCTGATCTCATCTCAGCCTCAACTCCACTTTCCTGTCCACTCTCCCTCACCCTTCAACACATGGGAAACTTATCTATGTTCGGGAACATAGAACATGAAAGTGCAGTACAGGCCCTTCGGCCCTCAATGTGGTGCTAACCTGTGGAACCGATTTGAAACCCATCTAACTATTCCATTCCCGTCCATATGTCTATCCAATGATCATTTCAATGCCCTTAAAGCTGGTGAGTCTGCTACCTGTTGCAGGCAGGGTGTTCCATGCCCCCTACCACTCTCTGAGTAAAGAACCTACCTCTGACATCTGTCCTATATCTATCATCCCTCAACTTAAAGTTATGTCTCCGTGTGCTAGCCATCACCATCCAAGGAAAAAGGCTCTCCCTGTTCACCCAATCCAATCCTCTGATTACCTTATATGTCTCAATTAAGTCGCCTCTCAACCTTCTTCTCTCTAACAAAAACAGCCTCAAGTCCCTCAGCCTTTCCTCGTAAGACCTTCCCTCCATTCCAGGCAACATCCTAGTAAATCTCCTCTGACCCCTTTCCAAAGCTTCCACATCCTTCATATAATGCGGGGACCATATAATACTCCAAACGCAGCCGCACCAGAGTTTTGTACAGCTGAAGCATAATCTTGTGGCTCTGAAACTCAATCCCTCTACCAATAAAAACTAACACACCATATGCCTTCTTAACAACCCTGTCAACCTAGGTGGCAACTTTCAGGGATCTATGTACATGGACACAGATCTCTCTGCTCATCTACTCTACTAAGAATCTTACCATTAGCCCAGTACTCTTTATTCCTGTTGCTCCTTCCAAAGTGAATCACCCCACACTTCTCTGCAATAAACTCCATTTGCCACCTCTCAGCCCAGCTCTGCAGCTTATCTATGTCCCTCTGTAACCTGCAACATCCTTCAGCCCTATCTACAACTCTCCCAACCTCAGTGTCATCTGCAAATTTACTAATCCATCATTCTGTGCCCTCATCTAGGTCATTTATAAAAATGACAAACAGCAGTGGCCCCAAAACAGATCCTTGTGGTACACCACTAGTAACTGAACTCCAGGATGAACATTTCCCATCAACTACCACCCTCTATCTTCTTTCGGGTAACTAATTTCTGATCCAAACTGCTAAATCACTTTCAATCCCATGTCTCCTTATTTTGTGTAATAGCCGACAGTGGGGAACCTTATCGAACTCCTTACTGAAATCCATATACACCACATCAACTGCTTTACCCTCATCCACTGGTTTGGTCACCTTCTCAAATAACTCAGTAAGGTTTGTGAGGCACGACCTACCTTCACAAAACCGTGTTGACTATCCCTAATCAACTTATTCCTCTCTAAAAGATTATAAATCCTATCTCTTATTACCCTTTCCAACACCTTACTCACTGTAAGGCTCAATGGTCTATAATTTCCAGGGTTGTCTCTACTCCCCTTCTTGAACAAGGACGACATTTGCTATCCTCCAGTCTTCTGAAGACAATGACATAAAGATCAAAGTCAAAGGCTCAGCAATCTCCTCCCTGGCTTCCCAGAGAATCCTCGGATAAATCCCATCTGGCCCAGGGGACTTATCTAATTTCAGAATTTCTAGAATTGCTAACACCACCTTCTTGCGAACCTCAATCCTGTCTAGTCTCGTCGCCTGTATCTCAGGATTCTCCTCAACAACACTGTCTTTTTCCCAGTGTGAATACTGACAAAAAATATTCATTTAGCGCTTCCCCCATCTCCTAGGACTCCACGCACAACCTCCCACTACTATCCTTGTTTGACCCTAATCTTTCTCAGATGATGGACTCTTGCTCTTCATCATCAATTCTCCTGTTCCTCAGATGCTGCCTGACCTGCTGTGCTTTTCCAGCACCCCACTTTCGACTCTGATCTCCAGCATCTGCAGTCCTCACTTTTTCCTAATCTTTCTCCAGTCATTCTTTTATTCCTGATATACCTATAGAAAGCTTCAGGGTTTTCCTTGATCCTATCCGCCAACAACTTCTCATGACCCCTCCTGGGTCGTCTTAGCTCTCTCTTTAGGTCTTTCCTGGCTAACGTGTAACTCTCAAGCACCTTAACTGACCCTTCATGTCTCATCATAATATGAGCCTTCTTCCTTCTCTTGACAAGAGATACAACTTCTTTAATAACCCACGGCTCCCTTGCTCAACCACTTCCTCCCTGCCTGACCAGTTCGTGCTTATGAAGGACACGCTGTAGCCAAACCTTGAACAAGCTCCACATTTCAACTGTGCCCGTCCCCTGCAGTTTCCTTCCTCATCCTATGCATCCTAAATCTTGTCTAATTGCATCATAATTGCCTTTCCTCCAGCAATAACTCTTGCCCTGCGGTATATACCTATCCCTTTCCATTGCTTCTCTCTCTC
>NC_057757.1:2681518-2685349 GCF_004010195.1 Chiloscyllium plagiosum
TCTCTCTCCCTCTGTCGCTCCTCTCTCTCTCCCTCTCTCTCCTCCCCCTCTTTCTCTCTCTCTCTCTCTCTCTCCCTCCCTCCTCTCTCTTCCTTCCCTCCCTCTCTCGCCGTCAATCCCTCTCTCTCTCAGCACCCATAATGTCTGAGAGGCCCAGTTTGTGGCAGCGTTTTCTGGTTTCTTTCCATCTTTCCGCAGACTTTTGAGGGAAAGAAATATTTGATTCAGAGCATTTGGGAATCTGGTAAAGGTAGACAAAAGCTCACCCATAAGACCCAGGAACCTCACCCACCCGCCCGGGACCATCACAGGGTATGACGTTGAGTCACGTGAGGAGATGGTAAGGTTGTTTTTTTAATTTGTGTAAAAGAGAGCTTTAGGAAGGGAAATCCAATGCATAGAGGCCTATGGAGCTAAGGCATGGCCACTTACAGTGGAATTGCGAAAATAATCGCTATAGAATCTAATCTAACCATCACTCGTGGTTAGATTCAATGGATTCAGTGGTGTTATTGTCACTAAATCCCCCTTTATCAACATCCTGGGGGGTTATCATTGATCAGAAACTTAACTGGACTCACCACACAAACACAGTGGCTACAAGAGCAAGTCAGAGGCTGGGAATCCTGCGGTGAGTAACTCCCCTCCTGACTCCCCAAAGCCTGTCCCACCAGCGACAAGGCACAAGTCAGGAGGGTGAGGGAATACTCCCCACTTGCCCCTGGATGGGGGGCAGCTCCAACAACAATCGAGAAGCTCAACACCATCCAGGGACAAAGCAGCCCCCTGCTTGATTGGCACCACATCCATAAACATCCCCTTCCCTCACCCACCGATGCTCAGTAGCAGCAGTGTGTACCATCTACAAGATGCACTGCAGCAATTCACCAAAGATCCTCAGGCAGCACCTTCCAAACCCATGAACTCTACCCTGTGGCAGGACAGGGGGCAGCAGATACATGGGAACACCACCCCCTGCAAGTTCCCTCCGAGCCACTCATCATCCTGACTTGGAAATACATCACCTTTCCTGCACCACCGCTGAGTCAAGGTCCAGGAATTCCCTCCCTAATGGCATTGCAGGTCAACCCACAGCAGGTGGACTGCAGCATTTGGGTTTGTAAATTGGGGCGCCTCTTCCAATGCAGTCCTGAAGGAACGTGGGATTATCAGAGGGACCATGTTGCTGGTGCAACGTTAAAATGAGGACCCTGGCTTTTCCCCTTGGGTGGGTGTGTGGGGGTGGAGGGGAATTCGATCTTACACTAGTATTCATCCGTCGGTTGGCATACCTTGGGCTCACGATGGCTTTTGTTGAGACCCTGCTGCGGGCAAATTGACTGGCGCGTTTCAAGGAGCATTTCATTGGCTGCTCAACGCTTCCCTTGATTATGAAAGGTGCTATCAAAACTAAATGATGCAACAGGAGGGGCTCGGGTCGTTTTACCAGCACTTCAGAAGCATCTTGGAATACCAGGGCGTTGCAGGCAATGGTCCAAGTGCAGGAAAATGGGATTATTGTGGTTCGGTGATTGATGGCCAGTGTGGGCATAATGGGCCAATGGTTCCACACTGTGATGACCCCAGAGGCTGACTTTTAAGAATCTATTGTCGATTTTCTCAGACTGCTCGATTTTCTGCAGTCAAGACTGAGAGGCTGTACTCACTGCGTTTATATGATGTCTTCCCCATCCAGTTCTGTCGCTGGAACTCATCTGCGGTTCTCCGGAAGGGCAGATACACGGCAGTGCCTTTTGTCCCCACCCCGATGTGGTTTTATGTTCCTCTCCTTTCACTTGCGAGTCGGGTTAATGAGGAGCTTACATGCACAGTAGATTGTGACATCAGTGGGGCTTAAATGGTCTGGGCAAGGCTTTTCAAAACATGGGCACTCACAACATTAACGACCACACAGGCTGCTGGTTAGCCCGTGGGCATCATAGCGCACTAGGAGTTCCCCTGGGACTATCTCACCACACCATCCCCCATCCTTTCCCGGCATCTGTTCAAGAGGTCTCAGGTCTGAGGGGGCTCTGATCTGCAGCGGCTAAGCGCGTTTGGTGAGATGCCAGGCAAGGACAGCACCTTGTGGGGGAGCTTGGCAGAGAGAGAGAGACATTAGATCGGAGCTCACGGTTGTAATGGGGGGGCCCTGCGGTTGGGGCATCAACAGTGTGCCAGCAAGGGCCAACACGACGGGCAGAATAGCCTGCCACCACTGGTGCACGCCCACCCCCCGTGGATTCAGAGCGATGGTGAAAAAAAATCACGGGCACTGCCTTGAAATTCAGTTTTAATGCGCAAACCAATTCCTAACCCAGACAGGAGGACTATGGGAAACAGCAGGGGAAGGGGGAAGTGGGGTCTACTGAGCCGGAAGGAGAAAGTGAGGTCTGCAGATGCTGGAGATCAATTCAGTTTTAATGCGCAAACCAATTCCTAACCCAGACAGGAGGACTATGGGAAACAGCAGGGGAAGGGGGAAGTGGGGTCTACTGAGCCGCTCTTGCAGAGAGCAGCGGGCTAGCACAGACAGGATGGCTGATTGGTTTCCATTGAGGATGTTCTACTGATCATTCTGTAACGCAGAGAGAGGGTAAGCTCCCCCGTGGCTGTGTGGGTTTCCTCCAGGAGCTCCAGTTTCCTCCCACAGTCCAAAGATGTGCAGGTTAGGGTGGATTGGCCGCGCTAAATTGTCCCACATTGCCCAAGGATGTGCAGGTTAGGGTGGATTGGCCGTGCTAAATTGTCCCATAGTGTCCAGGGATGTGCAGGTTAGGGTGGATTGGCCGTGCTAAATTGTCCCACATTGCCCAAGGATGTGCAGGTTAGGGTGGATTGGCCGTGCTAAATTGTCCCACAGTGCCCAGGGATGTGCAGGTTAGGGTGGATTGGCCGTGCTAAATTGTCCCATAGTGCCCAGGGATGTGCAGGTTAGGGTGGATTGGCCGTGCTAAATTGTCCCACAGTGTCCAGGGATGTGCAGGTTAGGGTGGATTGGCCGTGCTAAATTGTCCCATAGTGCCCAGGGATGTGCAGGTTAGGGTGGATTGGCCGTGCTAAATTGTCCCATAGTGCCCAGGGATGTGCAGGTTAGGGTGGATTGGCCGTGCTAAATTGTCCCATAGTGCCCAGGGATGTGCAGGTTAGGGTGGATTGGCCGTGCTAAATTGTCCCATAGTGCCCAGGGATGTGCAGGTTAGGGTGGATTGGCCGTGCTAAATTGTCCCATAGTGCCCAGGGATGTGCAGGTTAGGGTGGATTGGCCGTGCTAAATTGTCCCATAGTGCCCAGGGATGTGCAGGTTAGGGTGGATTGGCCGTGCTAAATTGTCCCATAGTGCCCAGGGATGTGCAGGTTAGGGTGGATTGGCCGTGCTAAATTGTCCCATAGTGCCCAGGGATGTGCAGGTTAGGGTGGATTGGCCGTGCTAAATTGTCCCATAGTGCCCAGGGATGTGCAGGTTAGGGTGGATTGGCCGTGCTAAATTGTCCCATAGTGCCCAGGGATGTGCAGGTTAGGGTGGATTGGCCGTGCTAAATTGTCCCATAGTGCCCAGGGATGTGCAGGTTAGGGTGGATTGGCCGTGCTAAATTGTCCCATAGTGCCCAGGGATGTGCAGGTTAGGGTGGATTGGCCGTGCTAAATTGTCCCATAGTGCCCAGGGATGTGCAGGTTAGGGTGGATTGGCCGTGCTAAATTGTCCCATAGTGCCCAGGGATGTGCAGGTTAGGGTGGATTGGCCGTGCTAAATTGTCCCATAGTGCCCAGGGATGTACAGGTTAGGGTGGATTGGCCATGCTAAATTGTCCCATAGTGCCCAGGGATGTG
>NC_057757.1:2686802-2696705 GCF_004010195.1 Chiloscyllium plagiosum
ACCCTAACCTACACATCCCTGAACACTATGGGGCAATTTAGCACGGCCAATCCACCCTAACCTGCACATCCCTGGGCACTATGGGACAATTTAGCACGGCCAATCCACCCTAACCTGCACATCCCTGGGCACTATGGGACAATTTAGCATGGCCAATCCACCCTAACCTGCACATCCTTGGGCAATGTGGGACAATTTAGCACGGCCAGTCCACCCTAACCTGCACATCCCTGGGCATTATGGGACAATTTAGCACGGCCAATCCACCCTAACCTGCACATCTTTGGACTGTGGAAGGAAACTGTAGCTCCTGGAGGAAACCCACACAGCCATGGGGGAGATGGTGCAAAGACAGTCCAGAAAATCAAACGCAAGAGAAAAGTTCACTCAGAACGGAGGATAAACAGAGAGATGAAGCCATGACTGAGCGGAATACAATTTATATTTCATCATTAATTTCAGTGCAATGGTGTTCTGGGTCAGGAAGGAGATCTCCCCCATGTGGACTCCCCACTCCCCATCGGTTCCAAGGCAAGTCGCGGTCAGACCGGTTTGCGCCTGGTTTCCGGTTTCGGCCTGTGCCTCCTCTTGCGGTGGCCATGTTTCTGAGAGATGTTTGACATGGAGGTCTGCAGTTCCACCACTGTCTGGGAGGGCAAGAGTTGGAACCCCATGGGGGGCGGTGCTGGTGGCGCCCTGGGGACCACCACCTGCCCCTCACCCGACGGCGTCTCCTGCCGTCTCCGCGAGCATAACCGGAGGCAGAGCTCCAACAGCAGCGAGCCCACAAAGGTGACATAGGACAGAGCAACGGTCACCAGGCAGAATGTGTAAAAGACGTGGTCGCAATAATCCGGCCTCATTTCGCTGATGGCGTAAGGCGGATAGATTTCGTAAATCCAGTAGGAACCTGCACAGGGAAGCGACAGTTAACGAGGGAGAGTCTGACCTCCAACGGTGTTGCCATCGCCGAACCCCTCCCCCCCCCCCATGATCGACATCCCAGGATTACTCAGCTGCACCCATCCACATCAACACAGCATCTACGAGAGGGGTCAGAGGTTGGGTAATCCTGCTGCGAGTCACTGCCCTCCTGACTCCCCCCGAAGCCTAACCCACCATCCACGAGTTAGGAGGGTGAGGGAATACTCTCCACTTGCCCCTGGACAACACTCAAGAAGCTCAACACCATCCAGGGACAAAGCAGCCCCCCGGCTGGATTGGCACCACACCCACAAACATCCCCTCCCTCCACCATTGAAGCTCAGTAGCAGCCGTGAGTACCATCTACAAGATGCACTGCAGCAAATCACCAAGGCTTCTCCGACAGCACTTTCCAAACCCACGGCCTCTATTATCTGGAAGGACAAGGGCGGCAGATGCATTGGAACCCCACCCCCCCTGCGGGTTCCCCTCTGAGCCCCTCACCATCCCGACTTGGAAATATATCGGCCTTCCCTTCACAGACCTTAACTGGTGCTTGCAAGAGGTTCAAATTTCAATCACCCCTTTCTGTTCTCATGTGTAAAATCTTCCATAGGTCTTGCTTTATCCAGTTCTGATGAGAAGTCACCCACCTGAATCTGTTTCTAACTGAATCTCTAGCCACTGCCTGAGTATTTCCAGAACTTTCTGTTTCCCATCTCACTGATGTCAAAGCAGAGTAGTCACGTGATGAGCAGCGCGTCGAGGATTATTGGGAATGGACGTATCACATTGAAGGTCTTCTTGTTTGCGCCTATCAGGACACCATTGCAAGAATGCACAATTCCCAAGGGAACAACAATTTACGCTGGGTACGGAAAGGGTACTGATTGGGCGGCAAGTAGACGCTGATCGATTGAGGTGTTGACATCAAGGTTATACAAGTTACTCAAAAGTTTAGAAAAGCCAATTGGCTGTGATTATTTGAGGCAACACCAAGCACAAAGAACATTTCTAGGTATGGAATTTTTCTGAATCGTGCAAAAACTTCCCCACGACAAAACAGCACCCAATCAAGATTCACCTGGATTTCTTTTTGTTTTCAATTTGAAGGAAAACTTGAAGGAGTACTCGTCCTTTGGAGCATCCCCCAAACCAATCAGAGTCCACTTAACTGTGAAATTTGGTACTCTTGCGATTGTGTCCTGATGCGTGCAAGACAAAAAGCCTCAACAGTGCATGTCTTCTTTTTCCCCCAGGAACCCACTCAACATTATCGAACTTCAAATTACCTGTTACGAGCCAGGCACCCTCGATGATCTTGGTAAGTACAGCCCAAAATCTGTAGTAAGATTTGGGGCAATTGTGACTGTAAAGTTCCACAAACATGGTTGCAGTATTATAGAAAGCAGAAACAATATTATAAAGGGGAAGTAATTGACCTTTGGGGCAAGAATCCTTATAGAACACAGCTGAAAGAGAACATGAGAAAAGAATGACAATCAAAATAAAGCAGCAGGACTGATGATTTAATTAATGCGCTACTAATCTTATTTTTCCACATCGTGAAATGGTTGGCGTTTTCTCTCTTAAAATCTGAGATCTCTGTTACACATTCGATTTTATTTATTATTGTCCCATGTCCCTCGAAAAGTTTTGTTTTGCGTGCAGCACAGACAGATCGTACTGTACAAAGTGCATCAGAGCGAGGAATACAATGCTGTAGAGAAAGAGCGAGACCGACATGAAATGTAAAATATGAGAGGTCTGTTCAGCATGCTAATAACAGCAGGGGGAAGGGGCTGTTCTTGAATCTGTTGGCGTGCGTTTCGCATCTTCTGCCTGACAGGAAGAGGTTGGAGGGGTTGACGACTGGGTCGGGAGGGGTCTTTGATGATGTCGGCTGTGGGACGAATGGCTTGGATGGGCGTAAGGAAGGCACATGTGGGATTGAACACCGATTGCCATCCCAGCTGTTTACCCAGTTGCAAGTTTTGCTGTATTCTTTCCCCTTGGGACTTACCGATACTGACGTATCCCAGATTCATCAACGTGAAAAGAATGAATAAGGGCTCTGCGGAAGGAAAGGAGTGATTAACAGAATGTGTGCCAGCCCCAATGAGACCTGAGACCTGTGTTACTTCCATCCATGAGACATGGTGTGAAGTAGCAGCACTATAAGCATCACTGTCTCCTGAGACAGCAGCAAAGTGTCCATAGCAAGAGTTGTGACATCCATTGAGGACCCAACTAGTGTTTGGACACTTCCTCTGGCACCTGCCCCCCCCCCCCCCCCCCCTTGTCTCTCTCTCTCTCTCTCCCCTTGTGAGACAGAAGTCCCCAATTCATTCAGAAACCCCCTGCTCCCACCTCCTTAGCTCTCAAAAACAAAACCCAACGTGGAGAGGTAGAGAGAGTTTTCACAATAATTCACAGGGAATCGTATCCTTAGAAACCTCATTGGGGTGTGGTGTTGGGGGAGGAAAGGGGGGTGGCTCATTTGGATCAGGGATGTCAGTCTCAAATAGAATTAACTTGTCCCCTCCGCCGCTCCAATCCCTCCAACCCTGCAGTAACTCACTTTCCAACTCGCGTACAGCTGTCATAAATAGTCATTGTTCATCCTTAAGCCTTGAGTAAGAAATTCATGCTTGGGTTACCTCCTACTTTGTGAGGGTTTGTATCTGTTTCAGGTTGGAGGGGTGGGACGTGGTGGGCAGGTTGGGGAAGAGAGTGGGGTTGGTGGGGGCGGGAGGATGGAATGCAGGGGTATTGGGGGTGTGGGGCGAGACATTGCTTTTAGCTCATCGCCCCGGCAACTTGGGCTGTAATTGTCTGTGATTGGTCACTTGGGCTGTGTTAGTTTCTATGACGCTGGGCAATACTGGCAAGCGGGAAATGGAAAATGGGGGTGGATGGAGTATTAGTTGACAGGGAGTATCTAAGCGTTAGGTACAGAGCAAAGCAGGGGGTTGAGCAGTAGTTCTGGGTGGGATGGGGTGTTGAAACATAAATCTAACTGTTGAATGGGTAATTTGTATAACTCATTATCACGTTTGTTCAAGTATAAGAGACACAGGACGGGCTGTGACCGAGTGTTTTATTGTCGATGTCAGAGGAGGTTTGGGAAGTTTGCTGTCTATTGCTAATCTATTTTCATCGAGCTACAGATAAACCTGAAAGGGTTCTGTAGAGATTTACAAGGATGTTGCCAGGGCCGGAGGGTTTGAGCTACAGGGAGAGGCTGAACAGGCTGGGGCTGTTTTCCCTGGAGCGTTAGAGGCTGAGGGGTGACCTTATTGAGGTTTATAAAATTATGAGGGGCATGGATAGGGTTTAAGAGGCATCTAGATGGGTATATGAATAGGAAGGGTTTAGAGGGATATGGGCCAAGTGCTGGCAAATGGGACTAGATTACGTTAGGATATCTGGTCAGCATGGACGAGTTGGGCCGAATGGTCTGTTTCTGTGCTGAACATCACTGTGACTCTATAAATGACACAAGACAGGAGGGGTACATTCAGCCCATCTTGTCCATGCTGACCCAGATGTCCTTTCTAATCCCATCTTCCTGCACACAGACCATTGCCTGACACTTAAGGTGCAGCTCCAGGTACTTTTTTGAAGGGGTTAGCGTCTCTGTCTCTACCACCAACCCAATCCACCCTAACCTGCACATCCCTGGGCACTATGGGACAATTTAGCACGGCCAATCCACCCTAACCTGCACATCCCTGGGCACTAAGGGACAATTTAGCACGGCCAATCCACCCTAACCTGCACATCTTTGGAATGTGGGAGGAAACCGGAGCACCCGGAGGAAACCCACGCAGACACGGGGAGAGTGTGCAAACTCCACACAGACAGTCGCCTGAGGCTGGAATTGAACCCGGGTCCCTGACGCTGTGAGGCAGCAGTGCTAACCACTGAGCCACCGTACCACCCCCATAGCTACAATTCTCCAGCCCTGGCCAACCTTCGAGTAAATCTTCTCTCCACCCTCTCTAGAGCAGTCGCTTCCTTCCCCTTTTAGGTCTGTTGTCGTATTCCCCTCTCTGTGAGGGTGTGTGTTGGGTTATTGTCACTGGACTATTACTGCAGATATTATGGTGTACCTGAGCTTATATCCTATTATTGCAGATGGTAGAATTTGAATTTAATTTTTAAAAGGAAAACAATCTGGAATTCAGAGCCTCAATGATGGCTACTATCGATTGTTAGAACATTGCACTGTGTTTACAAAAGTTCTTTGGGGAAGGAAATCTGCCATCCTTACCCGGTCTGGCCTACAGTGACATCATTGACTCTCAACTGCCCTCTTGGCAATTAGGGATGGCCAATAAATGTTGGACTAGCCAGTGATAGCCACATAGACTCCTCCAGCATGGAAACAGACCCTTCAATCCAACCAGTCCATGCCGACCACAATCCCAAACTAAACTAGTCCCACTGCCTGCTCCTGGCCCGTATCCCTCCAAACCTTTCCTATTCATGAACTTACCTGAATGTCTTTAAACGTTATAACTGTCCCCACATCCACCACTCCCTCAGGAAGGTCATTCCACACACGAACCATTCTTTGTGTGAAAACATTGCTCCTTCATGTCCTTTTCAAAATCTTTCTCCTCTCACCTTCAAAATGTGCCCGCTAGTGATGAAATCCCCCACCCTAGGGAAAAGACACCTGCCATTCATCTTCTCCATGTCCCTCATGATTTTATAAACCCCTATAAGGGTCATCCCTCAAACTCCTATGCTCCAGTGAAAAAAGTCCCAGTCGTAGAGATGTACAGCATGGAAACAGACCCTTCGGCCCAACCCGTCCATGCCGACCAGATATCCCAACCCAATCTAGTCCCACCTGCCAGCACCCGGCTCATATCCCTCCAAACCCTTCCTATTCATACACCCATCCAAATGCAGACGATCCAGCTTCCCTTTTATAACTCAAACCTCCCATACCTGGTAACATCCCGGTAAATCTCTTCTGAACCCTCTCCAGTTTATGCTTTCCTAAACTAAAAATGCTTTGCCTCTTTGGGGTCCATACCCCTTCATCCCTAACCTATTCATAGATCTGTCAAGGTGCATCTTAGCTGTCTCTATTTCCACCAGCTCCTCTGGCAGTACAATCCAGGCACTTACCATCCTCTGTTTAAAAAAAACCTGCCTCTGACATCTCCTTTAAACTTACCCCTCCTTTACCTTTGACCTATGCCCCCTACTAATCGACAATTTCTTCCCTGGGAAAAAAGACCCTGACTGTCCACGTTATCATAATTTTGTAAAACATCTATCACACCTGTGTAAACTTCTTTCGGGTCGTTCCCTCAACCTTTGACTTTGAGGAGAGAAACCGCAATGGAGATTAGCTCTCGATGCCAGATTTGTTCGTTGAATTTAAATTCTACCGGGCGCCCACCTGAGATTTGAACCTGTGTATCCCCAGGAAGCCACCAAGACCATCCCCCTTCCCGTGGAACCTTCCCATGTGCAGGGGATACAACAGCTGCCCCTTCACCTCCTCCCTGCTCACCATCCAACAGGTCAAGCAGGATTTCACCTGTTCCCCCTCCAACCTAGTCTATTGTATTCACTGCACCCTCTCTACATTGGAGAAATCAGATGCAGAACGGGGGTGACCACTTTGCAGAACACCTCCGGTGTCTGCTGAAGCATAACCCCCCCCTCACCACCACCTTCCGGTCATTTTAACGCAGGGTCCTGCTCATGTGTCTATCCTTGGCATGCTGCAGTGTTCCAGTGAATCCCAGCGCAAAATGGAGGGACATCATCTCATCTTCAGACTAGGCACTTTACAGATTTCTTGACTTCAGCACCTTCGGATTGTGAACCTACACTCCCATTCCTTCCCTTACTTTCAGCTTTGCTTGTTCCATGTTCTGTCACCATGTCCTCTCCCAGCCCTCCCCCCCCAGTGGGACTGCCCGTCCTTTCCAGTCTGTGGGGGGGTGGGGGGTGGTGGGGTGAGCAGTTAGACACACTATTGTACTACCATTCTCACATTCCAATCGCTCAGTCTACACTAATCAATATCCTTTCTCCCCCAGCACTGCATCCTCCCACACAAATGCTGTCCCCTTCACACCTCACGGGGAAAAAGTGAGGACTGCAGATGCTGGAGACCACACGTTTCGGGCATAAGCCCTTCGCCAGGAAGAGTTTATGCTCAAAATATCGATTCTCCTGCTCCCCGGATGCTGCCTGAGCGGCTGTGCTTTTCCAGCACCACTCTCTTTGACCCTCCGCACTTCCAATCAGCTCTGATGTAAGAGTCTTCTGGACTCGAAACGTTAGCTTGCTCTCTCTCCATGAATGCTGCCTGGCCCAATGTGATCTTTGCTTCCAGCCCAAGCTGGGCCTGTGGATTATCAACCTCATGACAATACCAATATCCCACTGACACCTCCCCCAAAATGGGCAATCCAGGTGAAACATGGACCAGAAATATTTTCCTAACCAACCTATTCAGAGATATTATTACATACTTCAGGGACAGGTGGGATTTGAACTCAGGCCTCTTGGCTCACAGGAAGGGCCACTACACAGCAACAACCCCTTTCCAGAGAATCATAGAATCCCGACAGTGTGGAAACAGGCCCTTCAGCCCAACAAGTCCACACCGACCCTCCAAAGAGTATCCCACTCAAACCCATTCTCCTAGCCTATTACTCTACATTTACCCCTGACTAATGCACCTATGCTACACATCCCTGGGCAATTTAGCATGGCCAATTCACCTTAACCTGCACATCTTTGGATTGTGGGAGGAAACTGGAGCACCTGGAGGAAACCCACGCAGACACGGGGAGAATGTGCAAATTCCACACAGTCAGTCGCCTGAGGGTGGAATTGAACCCGGGTCCCTGGCGTTGGGAGGCAGCAGTGCTAACCACTGAGCCACCATGCCGTCCCATGGAATGGATAACCATGCTGGATTTACAGTGATAGCAGCCGCAGTCCTGTGCATCAGGAATGAGCAGGGAGACACTGAGAGCAATCAGACCCGTTGTGAATGCTGTGGCGGAGCAGTCAGTTGGCTGGACGTGGCTGGTTTGTGAAGCTAAGAGCGTTGGTTTCAATTCCTGCAATGGCTGAGGTTACCTGTGAAGGACTATCCTTCACAGCCTCTCCCCTCGCCTGAGGCGGTGACCCTCGGGTTAAAACTGCCATCAATCGTCTCTCTCTCTCTCTCTCTCTCTGGAATGAGCCTGGTATGGTTGTGGCGATGTTACCTGGTTAAACAGTGTGTTACTTTGCTCGCTATTTGAATGAAATAAACTTGACACAACGAGTGCTGGATGCTGGACGTGATTGGCCAAGCCTTTGATGCCAACACCCTGAACGAAAAGAGAAAGGCAGACCAAAGGCAGACATCATGATCTGTGATTTATTAAAGATTGCTTTGAAAATGCAAGCTCTTTCAAACAGTTTGTACAAACAGGAGAAAAGGGAACTTCCTCATGACAAAGGAGATGCAGAATGGCAAGCCAAGGACTAATTCTTCAGCAAGAGGTTTGACACGAGTGAATTTGATAACTTTTACCCAGTGGTAAATCAATATGCGTCTTCCCTGGTTCATCACATTTTACACAGGGCCCTGTGAACAGAACAGAATCGTACAATGGTCACAGTGCAGCCATCAAATGCCTAATAGCTCTCTGCAAGGGCGTCCCACCTAGTCACCCACCTTGCCTGCACCCCATCGCCCTGCGAACGTTTCTTGCTCCCCCCCTCTTCAGATGATCTCTTTCTGAAAGCTAGTTTCGAATTCGGTCTTGACCACGTACTCTCAGGCAACGCACTCCAGATCCTCACCCCCCTTCCTGCATTCTTTGGCTGAATCACCTCAAGTCTCTCCCCTCCGGTTTTCAATCCTTCCAGCCTCTCCCTCTCGACGCTTTCCATGCCCCTCATGGTTTTGAACACCTCTGTCAAACCTGCTGTCAGCCTTCTATTCTGCAAAGAGCACAGTCCCATCTTCACAGCTGTATGAGACTTTCAGTGTGACCTCTGACCCCCAACAAAACTGCAGTTCGGCCGCCTGAGCGCAGTTCTGGTCGCCGCACTATAGGAAGGACGTGTAGTCATTGGAGAGGGTGCAGAAAAGGTTTACCAGGATGTTGCCTGGATTGGAGCGTATTGGCTATAAGGAGAGCTTGACAGGCAGGAGGCTGGAAGAACACAGCCAGCCAGGCAGCATCAGGAGGTGAAGAAGTCAACGTTTCGGGTATAACCCTTCTTCAGGACCCTCGTGAGTAGAGGTTGGACAAATTTAGATTGTTTTCATTGTAATGTCAAAGGCTGATAGGAGTCGATAAAATATGGATAGCAAGGATAGTCAGAGTCTCTTTCCCCAGGGAAGCATGGGTTTCAGGTGAGAGGGGGAATGTTTAAGGGAGATGTGCCAGGCTGTTTTTTTACACAGAGGGCAGTAGGTGCCTGGAATGAGCTGCCAGGGGAGGTGGGAGAAGCAGATATAATAGCAATGTTTGAGAGGCATTTCGACAGAGGCATGAACAGGCCGGGAACAGAGGGATACGGACCATGTGCTGGCAGCTGGGGTGAGTTAAGAATGGCATCATGGCCAGTACAGATATGGTGGGATTTGAACACGTGAACCAAGGGAGGCACGGTGGCTCAGTGGTTAGCACTGCTGCCTCACAGCGCCAGGGACCCAGGTTCGATTCCAGCCTCAAGCGACTGTCTGTCTGTGCACATTCTCCCCGTGTCTGTGTGGGTTTCCTCCGGGTGCTCAAGTTTCCTCCCACAGTCCAAAGATGCAGGTTAGGGTGGATTGGCCGTGCTAAATTGTCCCATAGTGCCCAGGGATGTGCAGGTTAGGGTGGATTGGCCATGCTAAATTGTCTCATAGTGCCCAGGGATGTGCAGGTTAGGGTGGATTGGCCATGCTAAATTGTCCCATAGTGCCCAGGGATGTGCAGGTTAGGGTGGATT
>NC_057757.1:2696798-2699092 GCF_004010195.1 Chiloscyllium plagiosum
TGGGGAATTGTCCCATAGTGTCCAGGGATGTGCAGGTTAGGGTGGATTGGCCGTGCTAAATTGTCCCATAGTGCCCAGAGATGTGCAGGTCAGGGTGGATTGGCCGTACTAAATTGCCCATAGTGCCCAGGGATGTGTAGGCTAGGGGCATTAGTCAGGGGTAAATACAGGATAATAGTGGATTGGTGTGGACTTAGATTAGATTACCTACAGTGTGGAAACAAGCCCTTCGGTCCAACAAGTCCACACTGACCCTCCGAAAAGCAATCCACCCAGACCCATTCCTCTACATTCATCCCTGACTAATGCACCTAATACTACGGGCAATTTAGCATGGCCAATTCACCTAACCTGCACATCTTTGGATTGTGGGAGGAAACCCACGCAGACACTGGGAGAATGTGCACACTCCATACAGACAGTTGCCCGAAGCGGGAATTGAACCTGGGTCCCTGGTGCTGTGAGGCAGCCGTGCTAACCACTGTGCCACCCTGTGCCACCCTTCCACCTACTTGTTGGGTGGAAGGAGCTATTTCCACACTGTAAGGGTTCTATGATCCATCGCTGGGTTACTAATCCGGCGGTATTACCCCGACAGTTTAAGATGCAAGGCTGCTGTGGGCCGATCGGAGGTCGGGCGTGGACCTTGAATGAGGAACCGCACAAAGTGTGTGCGCTTGCTTCCTCGGTCAACGCTGACTGTGACGTCTAACACTCACCGCTCTGCTCTTGCCACACGTCCCACAGAGGCACCCGAAGAGGCCGTTGATCATCTGAAGCAGGCAGAGTACCAGCTCGATGCCGCTGAATCCGATCAGTAAGGCAAAGAGGACCACGTTGAAGACAATCACGTCTTTAGGCTTCTTACACACCGAGTCCCACATGTCGGGATGGAAGAGATAACTTTCCTCACTGCGGGACGCACAAATGATCCATTCGGTTAAGCGCATCGTTATGGACCAGGCCAAGATTCACCCCCACCCCCACCCCCTCAAAATATTTTAAGAAGGTAATCTAGGCCCTAACATCTTCTTATTTTAAAGGCAAATATGAAATACCGTGTTTTAGGTGCAATTCGATTGGTCAAACATTAAGTAAAACACAATTTATTTAAGCACTGTGGTTAAAATACAACCAATGAAAAAGGAATTTAGAATAACTGCACTCTGTTGCAAACCCTAACAGAATAATAGATATAGCAACTATTACTGACTAACTGTTCCAATGTGGTCACATTCCATAAACACCTCCCTGAGCAAAAGGGCAAATGAACCCAGCAGGAGAGAGAAGCCCCAGTTCCTGGCTGTAACTGAGAGAGGGGAAGAGATACCATCTACTTCTTGAAGCCCACAACAACAACAACTGCTTAAAGTGGAACCGAGAAACTAAAACAAAACGAGAAACCCTGTGAGAGCTGGACACACCCAGCCAGGCTGCTTCTATTGTTTCACCGTTTTTAAAAAAAAGCCAAGGCCTCACAAGCTCCGGTGGTTTTGGGAGACTGCTGGGCACATCGACCTTACGACCTCTCTTTAAACAAAAGCAAAAACAGGACAAAATAACCTGACCATCATCACAGGATGAAACACTTCATAGAGTCATAGAGGTGTACAGCACGGAAACAGACCCTTCGCCCAACCTGTCCATGCCGACCAGATATCCTAACCCAATCTAGTCCCACCTGCCAGCATCCGGCCCATATCCCTCCAAACCCTTCCTATTCATATACCCTTCCAAATGCCTCTTAAATGTTGTAATTGTACCAGCCTCCACCACATCCTCTGGCAGCTCATTCCATACACGTACCACCCTCTGAGTGGAAAAGTTGTCCCTTAGGGCTCTTTTATATCTTTCTCCTCTCACCCTACACCTATACCCTCCAGTTCTGGACTCTCCCACCCCAGGGAAAAGATTTTGTCTATTTATCCTATCCTGGCCCTCAGATTACAACAAGATCTTGATCAAATGGGCCAATGGGCTGAGAAGTGGCAGATGGAGTTTAATTCAGATAAATGTGAGGCGCTGCATTTTGGGAAAGCAAATCTTAGCAGGACTTATAAACTTAATGGTAAGGTCCTAGGGAGTGTTGCTGAACAAAGGGACCTTAGAGTGCAGGTTCATAGCTCCTTGAAAGTGGAGTCGCAGGTAGATAGGATAGTGAAGAAGGCGTTTGGTATGCTTTCCTTTATTGGTCAGAGTATTGAGTACAGGAGTTGGGAGGTCATGTTGTGGCTGTACAGGACATTGGTTAGGCCACTGTTGGAATATTGTGTGCAATTCTGGTCTCCTTCCTA
>NC_057757.1:2699784-2704944 GCF_004010195.1 Chiloscyllium plagiosum
GGAGTCCAGAACTCGAGGGCATAGGTTTAGGGTGAGAGGGGAAAGATATAAAAGAGACCAAAGGGGCAACTTTTTCACACAGAGGGTGGTACGTGTATGGAATGAGCTGCCAGAGGAAGTGGTGGAGGCTGGTACATTTACAACATTTAAAAGGCATCTGGATGGGTATGATGAATAGGAAGGGTTTGGAGAGATATGGGCCAAGTGTTGGCAAATGGAAATAGATTAGGTTCGGATATCTGGTTGGCATGGATGGGTTGGACTGAAAGGTCTGTTTCTGTGCTGTACATCTCTATGAAGCTGTGAATGTAGGAGCAGACTGAAAGGGGCTGAGTGGCCTGCTGCTGTTCCTATTTCTTATGACCTTACTGATCACAGAGACTGCCTCCCCTGCTGTCTATCTCTCTCGCTAACTATAACTATTCACCTCAAAAATAAAGAAATATACATTGTGTTTGTTTATGTCCTCAGGTGCAGTTTACGTTTGATGGATTACACTTGAGCTCTCATCACTCTTGAGCTGATGTCAGAGGCGAGGCAGCCAATTGATGTGCAGTAAGGCTCCCGAAAGCGGGAACGCCATTGGGAATCTTTCTGGTTCCCTAGACTGATGAATGTGGGCCACAGACACCCGGTCGGAGAGTGGGGCCCGGGACACATGATCCTGCCCCTTCTTTGGAATGGGAATCGTCTGCCTCCATTTTCCACGGGGTGTGGGGGGGGGATGCTTCGGGCTGAGGCACCCCCAACAGCGCAGCACTCCCCTCCCCAGCCCGATTCCCGTCCCTCCGCCCCGGCCTGCGTTAAACGCGATGGCCAGGGAGGGCAAGCCGTGCCCGGAGTGTGCCCCGTTTCCCCACCCGCGAGTCTTACGTCAACTCTAACTCCTCCAGCTCGGTGAAGAAAGGCTGTGACCAGTTGCCCATTCCGGTCTGACACATCGGTCCGTTCACCAGGCCCAGTGAGGAGACAATCAGACAGTACCCTGCACCCAGCGCCCCCACAGCGGCAAACGCAATGGAGAGGAACATCTGAAAGGACAGCAAGATTGATGAGAACAATCGAGGATCGTAGCGCAAACGCTGACACTTTTGTGAGTAGCGTGACGCAGGGCCGATAGGCTTTTTCTCCCGAGCTGAGCACGACACAGAGGCAGGTTTTGTCTTGGATACATCGCGTTACAATTTCCCACCACAGACGCGCGGGGGGGGGGGGGGAGGTGCGAACCCCACGCAGCGAGTCAACCCGGGGTGGAATCGGGGCACCGTGAGGCATCAGTGCTGACCACTGGGCCCGCCTTTTAATTTCCAGGTTTTTCACCGAATTCAAACATTCCCACAGCATCAGCCGCATTACCAGTTGAGTCACGATGTCAACACATCCCTCTCAGTTCTACCAACACTCTGGTGAGTTTTATTATCCTTCCCCCCCCCCCCCCCCCCCGCCAACTCTGTGGCACACCTCGCCCCCACTTCCGTGACCCTCTCATGTGCTTTCCCTTCCTTTCCAATAATCAGGAGAGTGGGAACAGGGAATGGAGGAACCTACCCCACATCGGTTCGCACAGCAACCTCTACTCCCTGTTGCATGGATGTGAATCGCTGGAAACAAAATCTGTTGGTAGAGGTGATTAAGAAAAACAAACTGATTAAAGCGACACAAGAGCAGGTTTCTGAGTCAACAACAAGTAAGGGATTCATCGAAAAATTTGGCATTCTCTCAAAGATTTCAGGTTGTACACTGTTGTAATGTTAGTGATTGACAGTTCACTGCCAAGCTTTCTTCAGATGTTTCCGCGCAGGGCAGAGAATTCCTGGGATTCGGGTCATTGACCTGGATGTAGAGAAACGTAGGTAGAGAGAAAAACTGAAAAGTTCTTCCAACATACTTGAGGAGACTGTGTGATCATAGCCTCCACAGGTCATTTTACAAGAAATCAGGTTATAAATGTCTCCATTTTCTCTGAGTTGGTGAGTTGCTGTTCAGTTACTTTTGAGTTGGGCAAATTAAATCAAAGCTTGGCAGTTAACTGTCAATCACTCATTGCTGCATTCTCCATAGTACTGCCTCTTCCTATTAGAATCCGTCCAGCCAACCAATCAGCATTCTCATATTGAATGCTTGTTTTCACCTTTGTTGATACTCTTGCGAATTGTCCTGACGAGAAAGCTTCAACAAAATGTGCCTTTTTCCGGCAATTTGTTTTTTGACCAAACAAATTCCTAAGGGAATGCCACTAGGCCCCATCACGTCCACACTGGCTGTTGAAAACAAGTCCCACATTGTCTACATCGCTGAGAGGACATCTGCCTGGCCTGAGACATTTCATCAGGACACGCGCAAGAATGCCAACATCCCGACCGGTCGCATCCATTGCTACCGCAGGGGAAAAGGGCTGCTGATTGGTTAGCAGGTTGACTCTGATTGGCTGAGGTGTTGCCATGGGAAACGCATCGTGAACCTCCGCCCCACAACCTGCCACCACCCGTCTCAAGGGGGCAACTAGGGACAGGCAATAAATGCTGAGCCCAACCAGAGACACCCATCTCACATGGGGTGAAAAAATAACAAAGAATTTAAGGAGATTCAAAACAGGTTTATACTCGAACGCATCCCTTTACCATCCAGAGGTCAGGTCCCTGTTTGCGTATCCCTTTTTATTCTGTTTTCCCCTCCAGAGTTAATTTCCGTTGAGCTGACTGCTTCTCTGTTGTTTCTGGTAGGGGGGGGAGCGGGGTAAATGGGGATCTTCTTAGAAGTCTGAAACAGGTTTTGTTGGGGGCGCTGAATGGCCTCCTCTTTCTTATTGCCTTTATCGCAACTTGAGAGTTGCAAATCACACACGCGATGGAGGAATATCGCCCTCTTCCTGGGGAAAATCCCACTTGATAAGATGCGCACGTGGTTTATTGCGTCCCTGGAGGGCTGCTTTGTTAATGGCTGACTTCGTGATAAGGATGTTAATATTTAATATTTAACCGCAGATGAACTCCAACAGCTGAATTGCAAGTCTAGATCAGTTTCTGCAGATCCTTTTCAAATCAGTGTCACGGAAACGTTTCGACTGTATCAGCACTAGCTCATTATTCTCTGCATTTCTGTGAAACCGCTGACAGAAAGCGGAAATTACAGTCATAGAGATACACTACATTGAAACAGACCCTTCGGTCCAACTCATCCATACCGACAAGATATCCTAACACAATCTAGTCCCATGTGCCAGCACTAGGCCCATATCGCTCCAAACCCTTCTTATCCACATACCCATCTAGATGCCTTTTAAATGCTGTCATTGTACCAGCCTCCACCACTTCCTCTGGCAGCTTGCCCCTCATAATTTTATAAACCTCTATAAGGTCACCCCTCAGCCTCCGACGCTCCAGGGAAAACAGCCCGAACCTGTTCAGCCTCTCCCTGTAGCTCAAATCCTCCAATCCTGGCAACATCCTTGTAAATCCTTACTGAACTCTTTCACGTTTCACAACATCTTTCCGATAGGAAGGAAACCAGGATTGAACGCAGTATTCCAAATGTGGGCTAACCCTTGTCCTGTACAGCCACAACATGACCTCCCACTTCCTGTACTCAATACTCTGACCAATAAAGGAAAGCATACCAAACGCCTTCTTCACTATCCTATCGACCTACGACTCCACTTTCAAGGAGCTATGAACCTGCACTCCAAGGTCTCTTTGTTCTGCAACACTCCCTAGGATCTTACCATTAAGTGTATAAGTCCTGCTAAGATTTGCTTTCCCAAAATGCAGCGCCTCACATTTATCTAAATTAAACTCCATTTGCCACTTCTCAGCCCATTGGCCCAGCTGATCAAGATCCCATTGTAATCTGAGGTAACCTTCTTCGCTGTCCACTACACCTCCAATTTTGGTGTCATCTGCAAATTTACTAACTGTACCTCTTATGCTCACATCCAAATCATTTATATAAATAACCCAGCACTGATCCTTATGGCACTCCACTGGTCACAGGCCTCCAGTCTGAAAAACAACCCTCCATCTGAAAAACAACCCTCCACCACCACCCTCTGTCTCCTACCTTTGAGCCAGTTCTGTATCCAAATTGCTAGTTATTCCTGTATTCCATGAGATCTTACCTTGCTAATCAATCTCCCATGGGGAACCTTGTCGAATGCCTTACTGAAGATCACATAGATCACATCTACTGCTCTGCCCTCATCAATCTTTGTTATTTCTTCAAAAAACTCAATCAAGTTTGTGAGACATGATTTCCCACGCACAAAGCCATGTTGACTATCCCTAATCAGTCCTTGCCTTTCCAAATACATGTGCGTCCTCTCCCTCAGGATTCCCTCCAACAACTTGCCCACCAGCAACATCAGGCTTACTGGTCTATAGTTCCCTGGCTTGTCTTTACCACCCTTCTTAAACAGTGACACCACGTTTGCCAACCTCCAGTCTTCCAGCACCTCACCTGTGACTATCAATGATACGAATATCTCAGCAAGGGGTCCAGCAATCACTTCTCTGGCTTCCCACAGAGTTCTCGGGTACATCTGATCAGGTCCTGGGGATTTATCCACTTTTAACCATTTCAAGATGTGCATTTCCAGCACTTCCTCCTCTCTAATCTGGACATTTTTCAAGCTGTCACAATCTATTTCCCCACATTCTATATCTTCCATATCCTTTACCACAGTAAATACTGATGCAAAATACTTGTTTAGTATCTCCCCCATCCCCTGTGGTTCCACACAAAGGCTGCCTTGCTGATCTTTGAGGAGCCCTATTCTCTCCCTAGTTACCCTTTTGTCCTTAATGTAATTGTGAAAACCCTTTGGATTATCCTTAACCCTATTTGCTAAAGCTATCTCATGTCCCCGTTTTGCCCTCCTGATTTCCCTCTTAAGTATACTCCTACTTCCTTTATACTTTTCTAAGGATTCACTCGATCTATCCTGTCTGTACCTGACATATGCTTCCTTCTTTTTCTTAACCAAACCCTCAATTTCTTTAGTCATCCAGCATTCCCTATACCTACCAGCCTTCCCTTTCACCCTGACAGGAATATACTTGCTCTGAATTCTCATTATCTCATTTCTGAAGGCTTCCCATTTTCCAGCCATCCCTTTACCTGCGAACATCTGCCTCCAATCAGCTTTTGAAAGTTCTTGCCTAATAC
>NC_057757.1:2705253-2710835 GCF_004010195.1 Chiloscyllium plagiosum
TGAGCCATGTTTCTGTAATTGCTATGATATCCCAGTCCCATGTTCCTAACCATGCCCTGAGTTCATCTGCCTTCCCTGTTAGGCCACTTGCTTTGAAATAAATGCAGTTTAATTTATTAGTCCTACCTTGTCCCTGCCTGCCCTGACTGTTTGACTCACTTCTGTTCTCGGCTGTACCAGTCTCAGATTGATCTCTTTCCTCACTATCTCCCTGGGTCCCCCCCCCACCTTACTAGTTTAAATCCTCCTGAGCAGTTTTAGCAAATTTCCCTGCCAGTATATTAGTCCCCTTCCAATTTAGGTGCAATCCATCCTTCTTGTACAGGTCACTTCTACCCCAGAAGAGATTCCAATGATCCAAAAATGTGAATCCTTCTCCCATACACCAGCTCCTCAGCCATGCATTCATCTGCTCTATCCTCCTATTCCTGCCCTCACTAGCTCCTAGCACCGGGAGTAATCTGGATATTAGTACCCTCGAGGACCTCCTTTTTAAATTTCTGCCTAACGTCCTATTGCTGGAGAAACTCAGCAGGGCTGGCAGCATCTGTGGAGAGAGAGAGAGAAACAGACTTGATGTTTCGGGGGTCCAGTAACCCTTTGTCACAAGCCTCCCCCTTATCTTTCTCTACCTTCTCCAGGATGAAGGAACTGGAGGTGGCCATTCAGCCCTCAACCCTGTCCCACCACTCGATGAGATGAGATGTACAATTCTCCAAAGGTGGCCAGGCAAGTTGAAACAGTTATTACGAAGGCTTATAGGATCCTCGGGTTTATAAATAGAGGCAGAGAGTATAAAAGCAAGGAAGTGATGCTACACCTCGACAAATCTTTGGTCAGACCACATTTGGAGTATTGTGTCCAGTTCTGGGCGCTTTATTTGAGGAAGGGTATTAAAACTCTGGAGAGAGTTCAAAGGAGATTTACTAGAATGAAGCATTTTCAGTACAAGGAGATATCTGAGAAATTTGGGCATATTCTCCTTGGTGCAGAGAAGGTGAAGAGGTGACCTTATTGACGTTTTCAAACGTACAAACAACTTCGGCGTGATAAAGAAGGATATTTTGTTTCCAGCAGTTGGTCTGTCAGTAACAAGGAATCTTGCCAGGTGAGTCTAGATCAGAGTGGTGCTGGAAAAGCGCAGCAGGTCAAGCAGCATCCGAGGAACAGGAGAATCAACATTTCGGACATTTCATCAAGAATAACAGATGAAGGACTCCTGCCTGAAACGTTGATTTTCCTGCTCCTCGGATGCTGCCTGACCTGCTGTGCTTTTCCAGCACCACTCTAATCTAGACTCTGATCTCCAGCATCTGCAGTCCCCACATCTGCCTAGTCTTTCATTTCACCTGTTCCCCCCTCTAACCTGGTCAATTCTATTTGCTACATCCAATGTGGCAGACTTGGGGCTGACCACTTTGTGGACCACCTCCAGTCCGTGCGTAAGCAGGGGCCCCCAGACCACCTCCCCGTAGCCGGTCATTTTAACACAGAGTCTTGCTCATGTGTCTGTCCTCGGTGTGCTGCAGTGTTCCAGTGAATCCCAGCGCAAAATGGATGGGCAACACCTCATCTTCAGACTGGGCACTGCTGGACTTAACATTGAGTTCAACACCTTCAGAGTGTGAACCCCCTCCCATTCCTTCCCTTTTAGTGGTTGCACCCTCTGTCACCACGTCCTCCCGCTCCTCACGCCACTCCACTGAGACTGTCCGTTCCTTCCATGATGTGGAGGAGCCGGTGTTGGACTGGGGTGGACAAAGTTGAAAAGCACATAACACCAAGTGTGTCGTCCAACCGGTTTATTTGGAAGGAGACAGTGAGGTCTGCAGATGCTGGAGATCAGAGTTGAGAGTGTGGTGCTGGAAAAGCACAGCAGGTCAGGAAGCATCCGAGGAGCAGGACAGTCAACGTTTCGGGCCGGAGCCATTCATCAGGAATTATTTGGAAGCACTAGCTTTCGGAGTGCTGCATGATCCTATTCCACAACCACCTGATGAAGGAGCGTCGCTCCGAAAGCTAGTGCTTCCAGATAAACCTGTTGGACTATAACCTGGTGTTGGGTGATTTTTAACCTTGTCCTTTCCAGTCTGGTAGTTAGACACACCATTGTTCTGCCATTCTCACATTCCAGTTCCTTAATCTAACCCATCAGCACGCTTCCTCCCCCACTTCACCCCCTACTATTGCATCAATACTGTCCCCTCCACACTTCCCGCCAGCTCTGAGGAACAGTCATCGAGAGTCAAAACGTTAGCTTGCTCTCTCTCCACGGACACTGCCTGACCCACTGTGATGTGGAGGATTTCTGGCTGTCAGTAAGAGAGGTTGCAGTGAGATGAGGAGCAGGTTGTTAGGATTTGGAAGGCGCTGCCTGGGAGACTGTTGGAGATAGAATACACAGAAAGTTCCCAAGTGAGCTAGATATATATTTGAGAGGCAAAAGTTGGGAGAGCTACGGAGATAGGACCAATAGTGATACAGACACGATGGGCCAAATGGCCTCCTTCCGTGCTGTAATATCTGACGATGTATGACCTAACTCTGTGTATCTCTCCAACTCTTGCCATCTCCTTTATTTCCTTGTGTTAATGGTCCATTGATTATACAGGAACACTGTGTAAAGATCAAGGTAAAGGTACATTGTTTGATTAGGGACTTGCGATAAGATACGCAGAGTCAGTGTGCCAAGGGATTGATTAAAGTTACAGTTTCTGTCGAAGCCTGAGATTGAATCCCACTTCGGCAACACTCATTACAGCTAGCAATTGGAATCCAGGATTCATAGAATCCCCTACAGTGTGGAAACAGGCCCATCGGCCCAACCAGTCCACACCGACCCTCTGAACAGTAACACACCCAGACTCATTCACCGACCCGACTATTCTACATTTACCCCTGACTAATGCACCCAACCCACACATCCTTGAACACCGTGGGCAATTTAGCACGGCCAATTCACCCTAACCTACACATCCCTGGACACTATAGGACAATTTATCACGGCCAATGTCCGGGTTAGGGTGGATTGGCCATGCTAAATTTCACCATAGTGCCCAGGGATGTGCAGATTAGGGTGGATTGGCCGTGCTAAATTGTCCCATAGTGCCCAGGGATGTGCAGGTTAGGGTGGATTGGCCATGCTAAATTGTCCCATAGTGCCCAGGGATGGGCAGGTTAGGGTGGATTGGCCGTGCTAAATTGTCCCATAGTGCCCAGGGATGTGCAGGTTAGGGTAGATTGGCCGTGCTAAATTGTCCCATAGTGTCCAGGGACATGCATGTTAGGGTGGGTTGGCCATGGGATATGCAGGGTTACAGGGATAGGGTAGGGGGATGAGTCTGGTTGGGAAGGTCTTCAGAGGGTCTGTGTGGACTCGATGGGCCAAATGGCTTGTTTCCACGCTATGGGGACTCTCTGGTCAATCTGAACCCAAAACGTGTTTTGAAATAATTTGAGCTGATCATCAGGGTTTTCCATCGCTGTCACCTTTGATCCACTTCCATGGCCTCCAGCTTACGCATCGAACCATTACGATCCAAAGGTGGCCCTTCAGCCCATTCAGCTCAGTCTGTTCTCACCAGCAGGAATGTGGGTTTGCCATCCCCAGGACTTAGGAGTCAAACGGTGCAAAACTCTTCCTACAACCCAAAAGGCAGTACCTCCTGGTAGTGGTAGTGTCAATAATCCAGGGTCGAGAGTGTGGTGCTGGAAAAGCGCAGCAGGTCAGGCAGCATCCGAGGAGCAGGAGAATTGACAGTTCGGAAAGGCTTTTCCGATGAAGGGCTTATGCCTGAAACGTCGATTCTCCTGCTCCTTGGATGCTGCCTGACCTGCTGCGCTTTTCCAGCGACACACCCTCCACTCCGACTCTCCAGCATCTGCAGTCCTCACTTCCCCCCCCTGCAATCCAAGGACCCCAGGTTTATATTGTGGGGAACGCGGGTTCAAATCCCACCAGGGCACATGGTGACATCTGAATTTAGTTAAAAAAAGCAACAATTTGCAATTAAAATCTACTGTAATGGGCGATCGCTGTTGACCATCCCTTTAGGGAGGGGGAAATCTGTCCTCCTTACCCCCCCCCCCCCGCCCCGCTCTGACCCACACTGACTTCAGGCCATGCGTCCCCTTGAGTCTGCTATCCTGCTCAGTAAGATCGGTTTGTGTCTCCGAGTTCCACTCTCCCACCAAACGTAACCTTTGACCCCACCACACTGCCTATCCCCACCTTAAAATGTATTTTTAATGAATTCCCTGCCTCAGGAAAAGCAGCCAAGCCCAAAGCATTGAATGTTTTCCAGATGAAGTTTGCTGTGGTCCTTGGGGTCAAAGGGAATCAAAGGATATGGGGTTGGGGGGGGGGGGAGAAAGCAGGGACAGGGGACAGGAGTTGGATGATCATATTGAACAGTAGAACAGGCTCGAGGGGCCGAATGGCCTCCTCCTGGTCCTATTCATTTTCTATGTTTGTAATTTTAAGACAATTTGCTCCCATCTTCCTCCCAGTTACAATCTGGTTAGAGACACCGAATTCAAGGGTCACCTTACTGCAAATCCAGCGGCCTTCCAAAGTCTATCACTTTCCATCGACTGTTTCACCTCTGTCTTTATGCGTGAAAGGCTTGCTCAGCGATAAAGTTATCTCACTCAATATTGCAGCTGGGCTCGTAAACCGGTGGGCGAAAGTGAGGACTGCAGATGCTGGAGATTAGAGTCAGGAGAGTGGCGCTGGGAAAACACAGCAGGTCAGGCAGCGTCCGCGGAGCTGGAGAGTTGACCTTTCGGACATGAGCCCTTATTTTCCAGCACCACACTCTTCACTCACAAATGGCTCACTCCAGCGAATCCAGCAACAATAAAGTCGCCAGTCTATGCAGGGACGTCAAGGTGTTGGCCCTGACTACTTTCATGTTCCTTGATCTTACTACTTCCCCGACGCAAGAAGGATTTCAAACAAAGAGGCTGTGGGTGTTGGAAAACCAAAGCAAACACAGACGTTACTGGGAAAGACACTGGCACTATCTGTGGACAGAGAGTCGGAGAGGGCGTTTCGGGCTCAGTCTTACAATTCTTTGGAACTCTTATGACAAAAACGAAATTCACCAAAGGTCCCGAGACAGCACCTTCCAAACTGATAGCCACTTCCATCGAGAAGCAGATACAGGGGAACACCACCCCCCCCCCCCCCCCATGCAAGTTCCCCTCTGAGCCACTCTCCGTCCTCACTTGGAACTGATTAGATTAGATCCTCTACAGTGTGGAAACAGGCCATTCGGCCCAACAGGTCCACAAAGCCCCTCCGAAGAGTAACCCACCCAGCCTCATTCCACTCCCCTATATTTACCAAATGAATGCACCTAACACTATGGGACAATTTAGCACGGCCAATCCACCCTAACCTGCACATCCCTGGGACACTATGGGACAATTTAGCATGGCCAATCCACCCTAACCTGCACATCCCTGGGCACTATGGGACAATTTAGCACGGCCAATCCACCCTAACCTACACATCCCTGGGCACTATGGGACAATTCCCCACAGCCAACCCACCCTAACCTGCACATCCCTGGGCACTA
>NC_057757.1:2711828-2715848 GCF_004010195.1 Chiloscyllium plagiosum
ACCCTAACCTGCACATCCCTGGGCACTATGGGACAATTTAGTACGGCCAATCCACCCTAACCTACACATCCCTGGGCACTATGGGACAATTTAGCACGGCTAATCCACCCTAACCTGCACATCCCTGGGCACTATGGGACAATTTAGCATGGCTAATCCACACTAACCTGCACATGTTTGGATCGTTGGAGGAAACTGGAGCACCCGCAGGAAACGCACGCTGACACGGGGAGAATGTGGTAACTCCACACAGACCATTGCCTGAGGGTGGGATCGAACCTGGGACCCTGGCGCGGCAGGCAGCAGTGCTAACCACTGAGCCACTGTGTTACACTGCAGCTTCCTGTTTGCCAAGATGTTGCAACTTTGTGAAAAGAGCAGAGAGATGGAAGAGAGGATTCCTTGGAGATTGAGTAATTGCTGCTAAATGTTGTGCATTCACTGAGCCGTCGTTACGTATTGATTCTGGAGCTTGCTCTGTAAAACCCTGTAAAACCTCTGTAAAACCACCGGAGGCCAGCGTCAATGTTCTTTATTGACTCTACCCTTGCTGACTGTGCGAGCTGATTCTGAGCTGTGAAACATTCATGCCATTTGAGGACAGGAACAAAAGAACATCCGAAACAAGGAGGAGGATCTGTGACCTGTCGAAGTATTCTCTAGGTTGATTCCGGAGTTGAGAGGGTTGGCTCATGAGGAGAGATTGAACAGACTGGGACTATACTCACTGGAATTTCGAAGCATGAGTCGGGGGGATCTTAGAGAAACATATGAAATGATGAAGGGAATAGAAGAAGGGAGGCTGGTTTCACTGGTGGGTCAAACCAGAACTAGGGGGCATAGCCTCAAAATAAGTGGGGAGCAGATTTGGGACTGAGTTCAGGAGAAACGTCTTCCCCCCAGAGGGTTGTGAATCTGTGGAATTCCCTGCCCAGGGAAGCAGTTGAGGCTACCCCCGTTGAATGTTTTTAAGGCAAAGATAGGTTTTTGAACAGCAAAGGTATTCAGGATTCGGGTGAGCGGGCAGGTCAGTGGAGCTGAGTCCATGAATATGATCTTATTGATTGGCAGAGCAGACCCGTGGGGCCAGATGGCCTACTCCTGCTCCTGTTTGTGACGTTAAGCCCGGATCACGGCTGATCTGATTGAGCCACCTTCCTGCCTGTTTCCCAGGGCTTCTCAAATCAAACCAACGTCTGTCCGACACAACCCTGGCCATATTCAGTGGCCTAGCCCCCAGGCTTCCACAGGGTGAGCAGGCCTCAGAGAGATGAGATCTCCCCCTGTTTCAGATGGGGGATTTCGCCCCCTCGTTCTCGGCTCTGCTTTGTTGGGAAATCCCTCTCACAGCGCCTCCCCTGTTCGATCCCCTTCGTGGGTTCCTAGCTGGCTCAGTAAGATGTCCTCTCAAGCTGCTGAAACTCCAATGGCCATGGATCCACTCTGTTCAACCTCTCCCCACATACAACAAACCATTCTGTCTCAGGGACTTGTGCACCAAACACAGAAAGCTAGCACAAAGGGGCAGCAGGGAATCAGGAAGGGTGGTGGAATATTGACCCTTATTTCAAGGGGGTTAGAGTGTATGTTTTTAAGGCAAAGATAGGTTTTTGAACAGCAAAGGTATTCAGGATTCGGGTGAGCGGGCAGGTCAGTGGAGCTGAGTCCATGAATATGATCTTATTGATTGGCAGAGCAGACCCGTGGGGCCAGATGGCCTACTCCTGCTCCTGTTTGTGACTTTAAGCCCGGATCACGGCTGATCTGATTGAGCCACCTTCCTGCCTGTTCCCCACGGCTTCTCAAATCAAACCAACGTCTGTCCGACACAACCCTGGCCATATTCAGTGGCCGAGCCCCCAGGCTTCCACAGGGTGAGCAGGCCTCAGAGAGATGAGATCTCCCCCTGTCTCAGATGGGGGATTTCGCCCCCTCGTTCTCGGCTCTGCTTTGTTGGGAAATCCCTCTCACCGCGCCTCCCCTGTTCGATCCCCTTCGTGGGTTCCTAGCTGGCTCAGTAAGATGTCCTCTCAAGCTACTGAAACTCCAATGGCCATGGATCCACTCTGTTCAACCTCTCCCCACATACAACAAACCATTCTGTCTCAGGGACTTGTGCACCAAACACAGGAAGCTAGCACTCAGGGGCAGCAGGGAATCAGGAAGGGTGGTGGAATATTGACCCTTATTTCAAGGGGTTTGGAGTGTAAAAGTGGGGAGGTGTGACTGGAACTGTCCAAGGTGCTGGGGGAGACCACATCGGGAATACTCTGAACAGTTCCTTATTTAGGGAAAGATATCATTTCATTGGAGGCAGTTCAGAGAGAAGCTTCACTCGGGAGGGGGGGAGGAAGGGAGTGTCTCGTGTACAAGGGCTGAACAGGTTGGGACTTTACTCCCTGGAGTTGGGAAGCATGGGTGGGTGACCTCACTGGGACTTATTAAGGGGCCTGACAGGGTCAGTGCTGAGAGGATGTTCCCCCGCCCCCCCCACCCTCAGGGGAGAGGCTCGGACCAGAGGGCACCCTCTCAGAATAAAGGAGGGGGGGATTTCAGACTGATATGAGGAGGAATTTACTCCCTCAGAGGGTTGTGAGTCTTTGGAACTCAGAGAGAGCTGTGGGGCGGCGGTCAAGTGTGTGTGTTTTCAAGGCTGAGAGAGACTCTTGATCTATCGGGGAGTGACAGGGGAAAGGGCAGGGACTTGAGCAATGTCGGATCAGCCACGATCCCGTTGAATGACGGAGCAGGCTCAAGGGGCCGAATGGCCTCCTCTTTTTCCTGTCTAAGATGAGCCAACCTTCTCCAAATCAGTAGCCAATGTAAACTCATCTCTCTTTATGTTAAAAGCACAGTGTACTGGGTCCAGTCTCACTAATACCCCATACAGAGTAATGACACTGGTTAAAACATTCGCCCCCAGGGTATGGATGACACTGGCTAAACCAGTACCTATTCCCCAAGAGTCTGGAGTCACGTGTAGGCCAGACCGGATAAGGACAGCAGTTTCCTTCTCTGAAGGACGTCAATGAACCAGATGGTCAGTGGTTATATGGTCAATAAATTCCAGATTTTTCACCAAATGCAAATTTCACCATGGCGGGATTTATATATCGGCTTGTGATTGTGAGATGTCAGATGCCATTACCCCAAACTGCCAACTGCCGCTCCTTTCTCTCCCATTATTGAGTTGAATAGAATTTAAACACGTTGGCTACCAGGGCAGGTCAGAGGTTGGGAATCCTGCAGCGAGTAACTCCCCTCCTGACACCCCAAAGCCTGTCTCACCAGCGACAAGGCGCAAGTCAGGAGGGTGAGGGAATACTCCCCACTTGCCCCTGGATGGGGGCAGCTCCAACAACACTCAAGAAGCTCGACACCATCCAGGGACAAAGCAGCCCCCCCCCCCCCCCGTTTGATTGATACCACATCCCCAAACATCCCCTCCCTCCCCCACCGACGCTCAGTAGCAGCAGTGTGTACCATCTACAGCAATTCACCAAAGACCGGCAGGCAACACCTTCCAAACCCACGGCCACTTCCATCGAGAAGGACAAGGGGCAGCAGATACACGGGAACACCACCCCCCTGCAGGTTCCCCTCCCCATCCTAACTTGGAAATATATCGGCCGTTCCTTCACTCTCACTGGGTCAGAATCCTGGAATTCCCTCTCTCAGGGACATTGTGGGTCTACCCTACAGCACATGGACTGCAGCGGGTCAAGAAGGCAGCTCACCCCCACCTTCCCAAAGGGGGCAACTATAGGGACAGGCAATAGGTGCGCAGCCTGTGACGCCCATATCCCACATATAATGAAAGGAATTAGCTTTATTGTCACATGTACGCCTGAGTACAGGGAAAAGCTCACTATGGCGCCATCTTAGATAGCAAGGTATCTAGGTCCAGGTACCTGAGCAAAGATTAGCCTTCCAGATAATCCTGACTGCCGTCCACAGGTATGAGTGGTTGAGGAGGTTACAGAGATAGTGAGGGGGTGTAGGGTTGGAGGGGGTGTAGGG
>NC_057757.1:2720017-2730508 GCF_004010195.1 Chiloscyllium plagiosum
CTAATTTTGCTTACTAACCTCCTATGTGGGACTTTATCAAAGGCTTTCTGAAAGTCCAGGTACACTACATCTGCTGGATCTCCCTCGTCCATCTTCAGAGTTACATCCTCAAAAATTCCAGAAGATTAGTCAAGCATGATTTCCCTTCATAAATCCATGCTGACTCTGACCTATTCTGTTACTCCTATCCAGATGTGTCGTAATTTCATCCTTTATAATAGACTCCAGCCACCACTGAGGTCAGACTAACTGGTCTATAATTTCCTGCTTTCTCTCTCCCACCTTTCTTAAAAAGTGGTACAACATTAGCCACCCTCCAATCCGGAGGAACTGCTCCCGAATCTATCGAACTCTGGAAAATAATCGCCAACGCATCCACGATTTCTCGAGCCACTCGAGCGTGACACTGTGACCTCTTGCCCTATATTCTGTGCCTTATGATCCTTGCTCCACTGGTTACCTGATGAAGGAGCAGCGTTCTGAAAGCCAGTGCTTCCAAATAAACCTGTTGGACTATAACCTGGTGCTGTGTGATTTTTAACATTGTGTACGTTTCAAGCACATCTTGTGATCAAGGGAGTGAGTTCCTGAAAGAAAATTCTGTTCATTTCGAAGATACATCCCTCCTAATTTCCCCTCCAGGTCTTGACTCCTCCACTGAATTCGGTTCTGTTACCTGGATGTACTTTTGCAAGGTATGATTTACATGGTTAGCACACAAAACAATACTTGTCACTGTATCTCGGTACATGTGACTATAATCAATTGAATCATAAGTGCCCTCTAAACTTTGCTGCCAGATCCTGTCGGACATAGAACTGCCGAGTGGTCTTGGCTTCAAATTTGATTTCATTCCCTCCCAACAGTAATAGGTTAAACGGAAAAGGTGTGGAGTGTGTTTCAGGAAATGCTCTGTTTTTAAATGCTGTGTTATTTTCCTCCCTGATTTATTTGCAGAAGCTTCCTGACGTTGGGTGAGCGACTCTCGGGAATTGGAAACGCCCTTTCTCCCCTCCATAGCGTGTTTACGGTCACAGAATTGGTCTGACTGGACAACACTACGGGGGGGTGGGGGTGGGGGTCAGAGGCATACAGCACAGAAACAGACCCTTTGGTGCAACTGTTCCATGCTGACCAGGTTTCCCTAGTCCCATTTGCCAGCACCCGGCCCATATCCCTCCAAACCCTTCCAATTCATATACCCATCCAGATGCCTTTTAAATGCTGCAATTGTACCAGCCTCCACCACTTCCTCTGGCAGCTCATTCCATACACGCACCACCCTCTGCCACTCCAGGGGTTAAAAAACAAGCCTCTTCTTGTAACCCAAAGCCCTTCAGACATCCTGGCTAACCTTTCCTCCGATTTAATAATAGCCTTCCGACTGGAGGGCGACCGGAAGTGGACAATGTCGTCCCCACTGGCAGCCGAGAGGACTGAGAGGAATAAGAATTCTCACCATGATTCCACCTCCGAAGATCCCTCCCAGGTACAAAACCTCTGGCGTCAGTTTGGTGGTGTCCTGCACATAGTCCACCTCAAAGTTGGGGAAGAGAAGGAAGAGGTTTGCCACAATGCAGCAGAACGCTAGAGGGTACAGCGACGCCCCGATACACTTGGCGCATTTTCCTGTGCACATCTTCTTGCAGAGCTGAAAGCGGGTGCACACCAAAATGAGGATCCACAGGCAGTACCCACCAAGGTTTTATAGACACAGGACTCGACAGGGATTCGATAAGCCAGTTGGTTACGTTTCCTGTCAATAAACTGCTGGCTTCCAAATCAGGTGAGCGGTACAGACGATTTGGGTTCTCTCTCTCCTTCCTTATCTTTGTTTGTTTTGCTTCCCTGTCCTGGTGGTGGTGGAGACAGGGAGCTGGGGGGAGGAGGAGGAGGATGTACAGAAGCCCAGAGGTGCAAAGGTTGCAAAGTGAAGCCTTGAACCTGCAGATAAAGCGATCGACGCTCTCAGCCCCATAAACGATTAGCGAGCCCTCGCAGTGAGCTCATTGGCGCAGCTGGAGAGCGATGACGCACTCCGGAGAGTCCTCTCTGCACAGAGGGCACCGGAAACAGCCACGCTGCCCTCTCACCGTGACTCTCCAGGAATCCGTGGGAAAGATGGGGTGGGCAGAAGGACCAGACAAATTGGCCTTGCAGGGGGACTATCACAGATTTGATGGGCCGAATGGTCTCCTTGCACGCTAAAACCATTGAGCATGCTGCTGTGTTAGCCACTAGTGGTTCCCAGGTTCTGTTTATTTATAAAGACATTACAGTAAATCCCAGTGAGATCCCACTGTCTCCAAAGCTGACAACATCACTGTCACTCTATCACTTGGCTCAAGTCTGACAGCAGATTTGAACATTAATAGCCCAAAGATGGTGTTTCCCAAAGGCCAGCTGCCAGAGGAGGTGGAGGAGGCTGGTACAATTGCAACATTTAAAAGGCATTTGGATGGGTATATGAATAGGAAGGGTTTGGAGGGATGTGGGCCGGGTGCTGGCAGGTGGGACTAGATTGGGTTGAGATATCTGGTCGGCATGGACAGGTTGGACCAAAGGGTCTGTTTCCATGCGTACATCTCTATGACTCTATCCATCTCTCTTTTTCCAGGCACCAGCACTGGAACAGACCATTTGGCCCATCTACTCCATGCTAGTGTTTCTGCTACACACAACTGCCTCCCATTCCTCATTTATCAACCCACCCTTAGACCCAGCTTCCCCTCAGACAGATCGATACCCTTCACCTTGTCCACTCCCTGTGGGAGAGAATCCCACATTCTCACAACAAAAGGGTTTCTTCTGAATTCCCCACCATTTATTTGTTTGATACCCATAGGGAGGGCCTCAACCGGGACCTTGGGTTCATGTCACACTACAGGTGACCATCATTGCACTATACACACACACACGGACACACACTCTCTCGACCTCTCTCTCTCACACACACAGACACACACGCTCACGCATACACACACTCCCGCAGACCCATACACTCAGATAGACCCTCTCTCAAACACTCACACATACACTCCCACACACCCTCTCACAGACTTATACCCCTTTACATACAGATACACACATTCTCTCACAGACAGACACTCATAACCCCCCACCCCACATACACACCCACAAGCAGACACACATATATACGTTTGTGGGGTGAATTTGTACTTGTTTTATTTTGCTCAAGAACTGCATGAATCCATGTAAGATTCTGTAAATCCCTTTTTTGGAGTGGAATCAGTCTGACCATTGGGGCACAGACAGCCTCACACAGGGAAGCTCACACCTTCAATACATTATCTGGGCCGACATGGCACCTATTGTTAAAGTTCTCTTGAGAATGTAACTTTAAGAAAGTTCTGGGATTTACATATGAAAGAACAGAAACTAACATGGTCATTATAAAAGATGAGAGACTTAAAAAAACAATCCAGATCTTTTTCAATATATAATTTCAGTTCCATCACACTGTAAATATTTGCTATAAGTTCTGTGTCTTACAATTGAGCCCTCCACACCCACCTGATGAAGGAGCGTCGCTCCGAAAGCTATGAGAGACTTAAAAAAACAATCCAGATCTTTTTCAATATATAATTTCAGTTACATCACACTGTAAATATTTGCTATAAATTTTGTGTTACCATCGAGCCCTCCACACCCACCTGATGAAGGAGCGGAGCTCCGAAAGCTAGTGTGCTTCCAATTAAACCTGTTGGACTATAACCTGGTGTTGTGTGATTTTTAACTTTACACACCCCAGTCCAACACCGGCATCTCCAAGTCATGGATTTATTTGTGACCATCTCAATGTTATCGGACCCTATTCCTGTCTCCCCACTAAAGGCGACATTTTTTTCAATAGCTGCCCCTGTCAAAATAATTTTAAACAAACAGAAAAAAAACAGAACGCGCTGGAAAAACACAGCAGGTCTGGCCGTGTCAGTGCAGAGAAAACGATCACCTATGCTGGCAGACCTGCTGAGTTTCTCCAGCAATTTTGATTTCTCATTGGTTTCAGATCCCCAGCAGCCACAGTCCTTTATTTTCAAATAATTTTCAAGACCCCCCCCCGCCTCAGGGTGCACCTCAATGCCCAGTTTTCCAGAGGAAATAATTTGACTTCTTAATTGGCACTACAGTCCCTCGGTACGGTGGCTCACTGGTTAGCACTGACGCCTCATGGTGCGGGATCTCAGTTCAACTCCAGCCTCAGGTTAACTGTGTGGAGTTTGCACGTTCTCCCCGTGTCTGCATGGGTTTCCCCCGAGTGCTCCGGTTTCCTCCCACAGTCCAAAGATGTGCAGGTCAGGGTGGATCGGCCATGCTAAATTGTCCCATAGTGCCCAGGGATGTGTAGGTTAGGGTGGATTGGCCGTGCTAAATTGTTCCATAGTGCCCAAGGATGTGCAGGTCAGGGTGGATTGGCTGTGTTAATTGTCCCATAGTGCCCAGGGATGTGCAGGTTAGGGTGGATTGGCTGTGTTAATTGTCCCATAGTGCCCAGGGATGTGCAGGTTAGGGTGGATTGGCTGTGTTAATTGTCCCATAGTGCCCAGGGATGTGCAGGTTAGGGTGGATTGGCTGTGTTAATTGTCCCATAGTGCCCAGGGATGTGCAGGTTAGGGTGGATTGGCTGTGTTAATTGTCCCATAGTGCCCAGGGATGTGCAGGTTAGGGTGGATTGGCTGTGTTAATTGTCCCATAGTGCCCAGGGATGTGCAGGTTAGGGTGGATTGGCTGTGTTAATTGTCCCATAGTGCCCAGGGAT
This sequence comes from Chiloscyllium plagiosum, assembly GCF_004010195.1. NCBI lineage: Eukaryota > Metazoa > Chordata > Chondrichthyes > Orectolobiformes > Hemiscylliidae > Chiloscyllium > Chiloscyllium plagiosum. The sequence goes on from NC_057757.1 coordinate 2,724,798, forward strand.
GTGCAGGTTAGGGTGGATTGGCTGTGTTAATTGTCCCATAGTGCCCAGGGATGTGCAGGTTAGGGTGGATTGGCTGTGTTAATTGTCCCATAGTGCCCAGGGATGTGCAGGTTAGGGTGGATTGGCTGTGTTAATTGTCCCATAGTGCCCAGGGATGTGCAGGTTAGGGTGGATTGGCTGTCTACGTTGTCCCATAGTGCCCAGGGATGTGCAGGTTAGGGTAGATTGGCCATGCTAAATTGTCCCATAGTGCCCAGGGATGTGCAGGTTAGGGTGGATTTAGCACAGCCTAACCTGCATGTCTTTGGACTGTGAGGGAAAAAACTAACCCAAAATGGGTCTGGAGGGGTGAGATAATGCACTGTACGGCCCCCTGCTGCCCACCTCTGTCTCTAAAGGCATTCGGAGGGTTCATGGAGCTGCATGCTCCCTCTCCAAGGATACCCGGGCACGAACATCACCGGGGGGAGGGGCAGATGGTTGGTAGAGATGACCCTGTGTCTACGGCCCACTGCCTGGGCTTGGGCATCGCCGTCCTGGCTAGGCCTGGGAGCAGACCCTACCCAAAGATCGTCAGCACCGGGTACCCGAAGGGCAGTAGGGTGGGACTGAAGTTCAACAGGGAAAATGACAAAGGACTTTCTCAAATAGATGAAACAGAGAGTGGGGGGGGGGGCAATTGCACACAACCAATACACCCCCTGGTCCACAGTGCCACTAAATGAACGGCTGAGCTTGGGTACCCGTGGAACTGCTGTCGTCTGTGATTACGAGGGCTGCTTTGAAATTGCACGTTATAATCTCGTTACGAAATAGCACCTTTCAAACAGTCAGCAATTAATACAGTTTAATTGCTCAGTATCTGACTAAACAGAATGCAGTTATCAGAGCTGACGACACAAATGATTGCAGTGCGCTGTCCCACTAGCGTGAACAATTCTTGCCCCTGAGTGTCAACCATTTTCCAGGTTTAATGTGTTTTTTTAAAATGCCATAACTGAAGCTGCCTAGTCTGACCTCGAACTTGTCTCTATATTCACTCCTGCAACGGGGGTGCTGTTGGCATTTATTTAATCACTGTCAAGGGGGGGGGAGTTCATAGCCAAAACTGAGGACTGCAGATACTGGAGATCAGAGTTTAGATCAGAGTGGTGCTGGACAAGCACAGCAGGTCAGGCAGCATCCGAGGAGCAGGAAAATCAACGTTTCGGGCAAAAGCCCTTCATCAGGAATTAGTTAATAAGTCAATCAATAGTCAATAGGTCTATTCCTGCTTCTAGTCCTTAAATGGAGCTTGAGATTTAATTGTCTCAAGACCTGGCGGCATGCTCCAGTCCCCAAAATGATATGAAATTCTCACCAAGAACTAAAACACACTGACAGTGGGTTCCTCTGTTATAGTTACTAGGCTGTGGGTCTGGAGTTACGTGTAGGCCAGACCAGGCAGAGTTCCTTCCCTGAAGGATTTCTGTTTGTATTCCCTGGCGGAACGCACAGACTGTTTAGATTAGATTAGATAACTTACGGTGTGGAAACAGGCCCTTCGGCCCAACAAGTCCATACCAACCCGCTGAAGCGCAATCCACCCAGACCCATTCCCCTACATTTACCCCTGACTAATGTACCTAACACTACGGGCAATTTAGCATGGCCAATTCACCTAACCTGCACATTTTTGGACTGTGGGAGGAAACCAGAGCGACCGGAGGAAACCCACACAGACACAGGGAGAATGTGCAAACTCCACCCAGACAGTTGCCCAAGGGTGGAATTGAACCCGGGTCTCAGGCCCTGTGAGGCAGCAGTGCTAACCACTGTGCCACCGTGCTGCCCACAGGACCAACACTTACTGCCCGTCTCCAAGTTGCAAAAACTGGGGGCAGAAAGTTTGTTTTCTGCATGTGAGGTAATCTGCAACAAGATGTCACCATTTTCAGGAGAAATGGTGGCAGATCGACAACGCAGGTGAGGAGAAATCGCCTCTCGCAAAAGGAATTCCTCTCCCCCAGGCGGAGGCAGAGGCATCGAGTAAATCCGAAGGAGGAGATAGATTTTTAACAAGTGACAGGTTGAAGGGTGAAGGGGAGGGGGCAGGTGAGTGGAGTTGGGCCCGAAATGATATCGTATTCAATGGCGGAGCAGCTGGACGGGCTGAATGACCTGTTCCCGCTCCTAGATCTGAAGGGGAGCTTGAGATTTAATTTCAATTTGATCGGCTCAAAACGTGCTTCAGTCCCAAAACCATTCTCACCAAGAATCTGAACCCACTGAGAGTCTCCCATCTGAGACGCAGTATCTACAGGAGGGGATAAAGGACACACTAGCTCCACGGGTGAGATGAAGACGGAAGTTTCAACCTAAATATGCAGAATAATTATCGCAGGGTCATAAACGATGATCTGTACATTCCAGGGCTGATAACATTCTCACAGGACTCATGTACCTGAGCACGGGTCACTGAACCTTCAGCTGTTCATGATTTGCAGAGCTATTTCAGTTCCGGGAGGGCTCCCTGAATAGCGACAGCCCCTACAGACATGTACCAGCCTCTCTGAGATCCGTTAGGGAGTTTGCTGCTGAGAATCTCTCAGCTGGACCAAGCCAGCTCTTAAAGTTACAATCCGACAAGAATGCCACTCGCTCTCATCGACCCACAACGGGTACATTCATAGAGCCAACTGAAGCTTACAGCATAGGAAAGAGGCCGTTCGGCCCACAGGCTCCCTGCAACACTACTAATCCCACTTAGATCTGTAGCAGACTGTGGGTTTTTGCACTTCATGTGTGTATCCGACACAGAGAGAGTTCTCTCCTGCGTTCCAGATGCTCACCAGCCTTTGTCCCTTCAATTCCTCTTTCACCACTCTACAAATTATTTTTAAATCTATCCCCCACCACCTGACATTCCCTCTTAGTTTTTACAGGTGCACCGTAGAGAGCATCCTATCCAGATACATCACAGCTTGGGATGGTAACTGCTCTGCCCTGGACTGTAAGAAACTGCAGAGAGTGGTGAGCACAGCCCAGTCCATCACCAGCCTCCCAACTACTGACTCTGTCTACACTTCCCACTGTCCCAGCCAACATCATCAAAGACCCCTCCCACCCCGGTTATAACCCCCTACCATCCCAGTTATAGTCCCCCTCCCACCCCGGTTATAACCCCCTCCCACCCCGGTTATAACCCCCTCCCACCCTGGTTATAGTCCCCTCCAACCTCTGCCTGTCGGGCAGCAGATGCAGAACACGTACCGACAGATTGAGGAACAGCTTCTTCCTCCGCTGTTATCAGGTTTATGAACGGACCTCTCACATCTGAAATTTAATGTTGATCTCGATCTTTCTCTGCAGCCATAACATGGTACTGCTCGCTCTGTTCTATACCCTAATGCACTTTGTGCGGTATAAGCTGCCTGTACTGCACGCAAAGCAAAACCTTTCACTGTACCTAGATACAGGGGACAGTCATACACCAAATATTAAAAAAACAAGATTGTAAACAATTGATGTACAAGAACAGAACCCAGTGGCACCCTGTTTTCTATAGTTCACTGTCCAGAAAAGGGCTCGTTTATCCCCACTCTCTGTTGTCTATAAACCAGCCAATCCTCTCTCCTTCACCCCACTCTCCTTCCCCCAGGATCTAACCTTATGGATCAGTCTTCTATGCCTTCGGCAAGTCTAGATATACCACATCCACAGGATCCCCAGGAGCTACCTCGCTCTGCCATCTCCTCTGCAGGGAAACACATCAACCAGTTCACAGACAGGACAGTCCCAAGGCTTGTCTGTCAAAATGGCCTCTGTGCTTGTTCCCAGGAAGGTGAAGGGTTAAAACACTCGGCCAGAGCCTGGGCATGACTTCCAGTATTGCGCCTGTGGACAATGCCCTTGTTAATGGCACCTCTGACAGTACTGCACTCCCCCGGTGCAGTGCACACACACAACCCGGAGCAACAAACAGCAGAATTGCATAGGGATCGATGCCGGGTCCTCTTTTTTAACATTTATATTTGGATGAGAACACAGGAGGCCCAGTTAGTACATTGGTGGATGACACCAGGATTGGTGGTATAGTGGACAGCGAAGAAGGTTATCTAGGATTACAAAGGGATCTTGATCCATTCGGTTAATGATTAAGGAGTGGCAGATAGAGTTTAATTTGGATAAGTGTGAGGTATTGCATTTTGGATCAAACAAACAGGGGCAGGTCTTATACAATTAAATGTTGGGCCTTGGGTGGTGTTGTAGAACAGAGAGACTAAGGGGGGTTCAGGTACATAATTCTTCGATGTTTGCGCCACATGTAGATGGAGTGGTTAAGAAGGTGTTTAGCGTGCTTGCCTTCATTGCTCAGCCCTTTGAGTACAGGAGTTGGGGGCGTCATGTTGAGGTTGTACAGGACGCTGGTGAGGCCTGTTCTGGAGCACTGTGTCCAGTTCTGGTCACCCTGTTATAGGAAGGGAATTATTAAACTGGAGAGGGTTCAGAAGAGATTTACCAGGATGTTGCCGGGTATGGAGGGTTTGGGTTATAAGGAGAGACTGGGACTTTTTTCACTGGAGCGTAGGAGGCTGAGGGGTGACCTTACAGAGGTTTATAAAACCATGAGGGGCATGGATAGGGTGAATGGTAGGTGTCTTTTCCTTGGGATGGGGCATTTCAAGACAAGGGGGCACATTTTTAGGGTGAGGGGAAAAAGATTTTAAAAAGATATGAGAGGCAAATTTTTAATACAGAGGGTGGTTTGCATGTCGAGTGAACTTCCTGAGAAAGTGATGGACACAGGTACAATTACAACGTTTAAAAGACGTTTGAATAAATAAGCAAATAGGACAGGTTTGGAGGGATATGGGCCAGGAGCAGGCAGGTGGGACTAGTTTAGTTTAGGATTATGTCCAGCATGGACTGGCTGGACCGAAGAGTCTGTTTCCATGCTGTGTGACTCTATCACTCTATGACCAACAAAGCATGCATCTATAAAACTATCATTAGCATAAGGAAACATTCCAAAGTAGTACACAAGTAGATTTAATATCTGATCCAGAGGCCTGGGTTCAAGTCCCACCTGCTACAGAGGTTTGTAACAACATCTCTGAAGAGGCTGAATTTAAAAAATACAAGCAGGTTTAAACTTGATGTTTATTGATGATGTCAGGATTGGATCATCCCAGCTGGAATCAGTCTCAAGGAATTCTAGATCTCTTCAACATGACAGCATTAGAAAATAATTCCCAACAACTTGCCCTTCTAGAATCATCTGCTACATTACAAATAAAGTTAATAACACTTTACATGGTACATGTCACAACCCAATATTGGCATGAAAAGGCTATCAAAATCCATTTCATTGGTTTTTAACTTTGCCTGAAGTTGTTGTTACATTGGCAAATAAACTACGGAGAGTGCCAATAGATTTGGGCATCTTTTTCACATCACTGAGGATGAGCACACTGATTTGTATAAATTTGTGTCACGTGTCAGTCACGTGCTCAAAATGGGATCAGTCAACCAACCCTTGTTAACCCAGACTTTGGTGCCACTGTTATTTTCAAAGGGACCGAATGTTGTTTGGTTGAAGTGCCGACCTGTTTCAGGACTAGGTCCTTCTAATATGCAAATCAGTGGTCTTTAATATCAGATTCCAATTGTCATTTGCGACAGAATGGGGTCAACCACGTGATGCACTCTGCAAATAGTTTTACAGCAGC
>NC_057757.1:2735812-2764504 GCF_004010195.1 Chiloscyllium plagiosum
TTTGGGGTTTACTCCAGTTTAATTTGGGGTTTATTTTGGGGTTTACTCCAGTTTAATTTGGGGTTTATTTTGGGGTTTACTCCAGTTTAATTTGGGGTTTATTTTGGGGTTTACTCCAGTTTAATTTGGGGTTTATTTTGGGGTTTACTCCAGTTTAATTTGGGGTTTATTTTGGGGTTTACTCCAGTTTAATTTGGGGTTTATTTTGGGGTTTACTCCAGTTTAATTTGGGGTTTATTTTGGGGTTTACTCCAGTTTATTGTGGGGTTTATTTTGGGGTTTACTCCAGTTTAATTTGGGGTTTATTTTGGGGTTTACTCCAGTTTAATTTGGGGTTTATTTTGGGGTTTATTCCCTGATGTCCCCCTTCCCCCCTCCAAAGGCCTGAAGCCAATCTCTGAAACAAGGGCAATGCCCAATGAGAGCCCGACCCCTGACCCCTGACCCCCGACCCCTCCCCGGACTGACCTGAAGCGCAGGCCCCAAGCCTCCGGCTCCGGCTCCAAAATGGCGCCGCAAAACAAATCTGCCCGACCACCTCACTCAGCCCCGGGACCGAGGGCGCTGAACCAAGGAATAAACCTCGCCTATTAAATAATCAGGTTGCAGCGCCCCACCGCTGTCCAGTGGCAATGGCCTAAAGTTTAGGGTGTTTGTTTCAAGTTTGGGTTTGAGTAGAACAGTAGCATTTATTGATCACAGATTGATTTACCAGCCGTGCAGAGGGCCTAGTGAGACACAAATCTAATACTGAAACCCCATAATGGTGACAGGATGGGTTTGGGGGCAGAAACCTTTAAAATTTTAAGCAGGGTGACACAGAGACAAAAGTTCAGCAGGGTCTGGCAGTGTCTGTGAGAGAAAAGTTAAAAATCACACAACACCAGGGTTAGAGTCCAACAGGTTTATTTGGAAGCACTAGCTTTCGGAGCGACGCTCCTTCGTCAGGTGGCTGTGGAGAATAAGATCGCAAGACACCACAAAAGTTTACAGTGTGATGAAACTGAAATTATATATTGAAAGAGACCTGGGCTGTTTGTTAAATTTCTCATCTTTCACAATGACCATGTTAGTTTTAGTTCTTTCCCAGAACTTTCTTAAAATTAACATTCTCAAGTGAACTTTAACAATAGGTGCCATGTCGGCCCAGATAATGTATTGAAGGTGTGAGCTTCCCTGCGTGAGGCTGTCTGTGCCCCAATGGTCAGACTGATTCCACTCCAAAAAAGGGATTTACAGAATCTTACGTGGATTCATGCAGTTTTTGAGCAAAATAAAATGTAACTCTGCAATACAAATTCAACCCACAAACTTATATGTGTGTGTGTGTGGGGGGGGGGGGGGTGTCTGAATGTCTGTGAGAGGGTGTGTGAGTGTAGGTGTCGAGAGTGTGGTGCTTGAAAAGCACAGCAGGTCAGGCAGCATCTGAGGAGCAGGAGGATCGACGTTTCAGGCATAAGCCCTCCATCAGGAATAAGGCTTGTGGGTTGGGGCTGAGAATTAAATGGGAGGGGTGTGGGGTTGGGGGGAGGTAGCTGGGAAAGTGATAGGTGAGGGAGAAGGTGATAGGTCAGAGGGAGCAGTGATGGACGGGGCCCGGAGGTTGGTGCCGAGTTGGAGGCTTGGGGGACTGATAATGTGGGGGGGGGGAAATGAGGAAGCTGCTGAAACCCACATTTATCCTGTGTGGTTGCAGGAATACGAGGCGTTCCTTCTCCAGGCATCGGGTAGGAACGGTTTAGCGGTGTAGGAGGAGGCCCAGGACCTGCATATCCTTGACGGAGTGGGAGTGGGAGTTGAAGTGTTCAGCCACGGGGCGGTGGGTGCAGGTGTCTCTGAAATGATTCACAAGAAGACAGCCTGTCTCTCTGATGTAGAGGAGACTTTGAGCATATGAGAGAGAGCTTGTGTATGAGAGAGGGTCTACGTGAGTGTATGGGTCTGTAGGAGTGCGTGTGTGTGAATGAGAGAGAGAATGTGTAGTGCAATGGGGTCAACCTGTAGTGTGACATGAACCCAAGGTCCTAGTTGAGGCCATCCCCATGGGTACCGACCTTGGCTATCAGCCTCTGCTCGGCCATTTTGCTTTGTTGCCTGTGGAGAGAGAGAACAGAGTTAATGTTTCGGGTCCGGTGACCCTTCCTCGGAACCTGACCTGAAACGTTCACTCTGATTTCTCTCCACAGACGTTGCCAGACAATGCTGAGCTTTTCCAGCGATTTCTGGTTTTGTCTCTGATTTACAGCATCTGCAGCTCTCTCGGTTTTTACTTTTTGGAAACGCAGGAAGGATGCTCCCGACGGATTGGGGGAGTCCAGAAACAGGGAGAGGGTGGGGTCACAGTCTTCAGGACCGAGATGAGGAGAAATGTCTTCACCTGAAGAGTGTGGAAAATTTTGTTGTTCTGGGGGACACAGTTTCAAATCCTGCCAGGGCAGATGGTAGAATTCAGTAAAAAATCTGGAATTAAGAGTCTAAGGATGACCGTGAATCAATTATTGGAAAACCCCCATCTGGTTCACTGACGTCTTTACCTGGTCGGGCCTACACATAACTCCAGACCCAATGTGATTTGACCCTTAACAGCCCACCGGTCAATGGGGGAATGGGCAACAAATGCTGGGCCAGCCCGGGACACCCAAACCCCATGGATGAATTAAAATAAAAATTCTCTACCACAGAAAGTGGGTGAGACCAAACACTGAATGTCTTCAAGAAGGAGGCTGACACAGCGCTCAGAGCTAAAGGGTGTAGGGGAGAAAGCTGGGATAGGGGACTGAGTTGGATGATCATCTTGTGGCATGGGGTAGTAATGTCCCTCGTCTCTAGCCCAGGAGGCCTGTGTTCGAGGTCCATTTGGTGCTCCAGAGGTGTGTCTGAACAGACTGATCGAAAAAAGATCAACTTTGAGATGCTGTTGTTACTTTCACACATAAACAGTGTGAAACTACCATGGCTTCAAGAGGTTATTTTGTCTTTTTTCTTGAAGAAAGGTTTTAAGACAGAGATACAGAGCTGTCTACTTGAATCCAGTAAACAGCTTGTGAGGCCTTGGGATTTTGTTTTTAGAAGCTGGAACAATAGAAGCAGCCTGAATGGGTGGGGTCAAGCTCTCTCAGAACCTGGATATTTTAGCTTCAGTTTTTCAGTGGCAGTTGCTGGGAGCTGGGAAGGTTTGGGAGCTGCAGCACATCTCTCCCTGCTCCTCTCTCTTTCTCTCCCTCTCCCTCTCAGAGTTTCCTCTTGATGGTTTTCCTCCTGGACTAGAGAATTGCCTATGTGACAATCTATTTTACTGAATTTGCCATTGCCAAGGGTGCATTTATGGGATGTTACTCTATTGGAACAGTTACTGTTTCATCATTAAATCAGACCCCATTGCATCATGGTAGCCCACAAACCTACCAACACACTTAAACAGCGACTCATGAACCTAAAGGATCTATTAGATACTACAAGCAAAACTAACATCATTTATAAATTGCCATGCAAGAACAGTAAAAAAACACTAAATTGGACAAATAAGCAAGAACCTTGCCAGCAGGGTACACAAACACCAACTGGCCACAAAAGACACAACCCACTATCACTAGTTTCTATACATACAGACAAAGAAGGACACCACTTTCACCAGGACAACACACACATCCTAGGACAGGCGAAACAAAAACATGAACAAGAATTCTTAGAGGCATGGCATTCTAACCAGAACTCCATCAATAAGCACATCGATTTAGACCCTATCTACCTTCTCTTGAAAGAAAAACCAGAAATGACATCACACACCTTAAGAAACTAAGACCTATAAACAGAGAGGTGGGACATACCACCAGCACTTCACCAGAGACTCTCACTGATGATGTTACCTAGTCATGGTGACGAAACACCTGAAAATTAACCCTCCAGCTCAGCGAGCTAAGTTACAGGCTTAGCTACAAATCTTCTGTAGCTACAAAGTTATTCTGTTAACTTTTCCAACGGTCTGTTTCCGTGCTGTATATCTCTATGACTCTATGTGCAGGCCAGGTGACTTGGCCATGCTAAATTGCCCATACTGTTAGGTGCGTTAGTTTGGGTGAGTTACTCTTCGGAGGGTTGGTTTGGACTTGTTAGGCCAAAGGGCCTGTTTCCACACTATAGGGAATCTAATCTAATTTTAAAAGAATACTGGAGATCACAGCGGGTCAGGCAGCATCTGTGGACAGAGAGCAAGCTAACATTTCGATTCCAGATGAGTCTTCAACTGTTTTCAGTTTCTGAACAGGATGTGGTTATGTTCCCTGGAGCGTCACAGGCTGAGGGGTGACCTTGTAGGGGTTTATAAAATCATGAGGGGCATGGATAGGGTGAATAGACAAAGTCTTTTCCCTGGGGTTGGGGAGTCCAGAACTAGAGGGCATAGGTTTAAGGCAAGAGGGGAAAGATAAAGAAGAGACCTAAGGGGCAACTTTTCACACAGAGGGTGGTACGTGTATGGAATGAGCTGCCAGAGGAAGTGGTGGAGGCTGGTACAATTACAGCATTTAAAAGGGATCTGGATGGGTATATGAAAGGAAGGGCTTAGAGGGATAATGGACCAAGTGCTGGCAAATAGGACTAGATTAATTTAGGATATCTGGTTGGCACGGACGTGTTTGATCGAAGGTTCTGTTTCTGTGCTGTACATCTCAATGTCTCTATCCGAGAGGAACATACAAAGGCTGTAGGCTGCTTTGAGAATTGGTCAAACTGCAAACAGTCACTCAGTTGAGTGCTCGATGTTGGATTAACCTGATCGCGCCCGGGCAGCTGTCATGTCTGATTGCAAGCTTGAAAGGTACTCGCTTTTCACAGAAACCTGACCACCGCTGACCGTGTGCTGCTCCCCACGGTGTGGGGAATCCCCAGGTTTAGGGACTACCCCGTAAATGGATCCGAGGTATTCTGTTCAGACGTTTCGTAACGGTGTTTCGAATCACCAGGCATCCGGCTAAAGTGGAGAGGAGAGAAACCGCTCCCCCCTCGTTGACGGGGGTGGGGAATCAAGAACCAGAGAGTTGGAAGTAATTGGCAATAGCGGGTCCAGGGAAAGGTTTCTTTGTTCTGTCAGCGACATGGGGTTTGGAATGCGCCGTCTTGAGTGTGGAGAAGGCGGGGAGACTGAATTCAAGAGAGAGTTGGATTAGTGACTGAATCGGAAGATGGTGCAGGGCCGGGGGGGGAAGGAGAGCAAATCATTCCTGTCCAGTGCCAGGAGAGAAAATGGACTAAATGATCTGCTGTTCTGTATTGCGACTTTCCAGGACTCAGCACCATCGAACTCAGGGCCTGTACACAAAGCAGACTGTACACAGGGGCAGTGGAGTTAAGTTTGGGGCCAGTGCAGATACAGCTGCATCGGGGCCATTTGATCCGGCAGGGACTTGTGGGTGTCAGAGGAGGCACGATACAGCCAAAGAGGGGCAGCACTCGCTCACAGCAGCCGCAACAGCGAAGGGGACTTATGCCTGGTCACCACGCCCATGACAGAACATCTAACAGGGAGGACTGTAAAACTGGACACTATTACTTCACATTTCTGCTTTTATATTCTACGCTTTGGTTTACTTTAAGATGGGGCCAGAGTAGTAGTGACACTGTACAATACAATACAATACGTGGGTGGCACAGTGGTTAGCACTGCTGCCTCACAGCGCCAGAGACCCAGGTTCAATTCCCGCCTCAGGCGACTCTCTGTGTGAAGTTTGCACATTCTCCCCGCGTCTGCGTGGGTTTCCTCCGAGTGCTCCGGTTTTCTCCCACAGTTCAAAAAATGTGCATGTTAGGTGAATTGGCCATGCTAAATTGCCCGTAGTGTTAGGTGTAGGGGCATGGGGCTGGGTGGGTGCGCTTTGGCGGGTTGGTGTGGACTTGTTGGGCCGAAGGGCCTGTTTCCACACTGTAAGTAATCTAATCTAAAATACATGTGACAATAAATCAATCAAACCAAATAGATAGGGTGAACAGCAAAGGCTTTTTCCCCTAGGATGGGGCAAGTTCAAAATTAGGGAGCATATTTTTGAGGGGAGAAAGATTTAAACAGGACACGAGGGGCAACTTTTTTTAAAAACACAGTGGTTCGTGTGTGGAATCAACTTCCTGAGGATGTGGGTACGGTTACAACATTTTAAAAGACATTTAGATAAGTTCGTGAATAAGAAAGGTTTGGAGGGATATGGGTCAAGATTAGAGTGGTGCTGGAAAAGCACAGCAGGTCTGGCAGCATCCGAGGAGCAGGAGAATCGACGTTTTGGGCAAAAGCCCTTCATTAAGAATACAGCTCTATTCCTGATGAAGGGCTTTTGCCTGAGAACGTCGATTCTCCTGCTCCTCGGATGCTGCCTGACCTGCTGTGCTTTTCCAGCACCACTGTAATCTAGAATCTGGTTTCCAGCATCTGCCATCTTCACTTTCACCTTGGAGGGACATGGGCCAGGAGCAGGCAGGTGGGATTGGTTTGGGATTATGGTCAGCATGGACTGGTTGGGCCGAAGGGTCTGTTTCGGTGCTGGATGACTCCAAACCTCTCGGGCGGCAGACATATACTTGGCAGTTAGTGGGTAGGGTTGTCACAACATCACTTGGCTTTCAAAATGGAACTGGATGAACATTTGAAGGAGGGGGGGGGAGTTGCTGAGATAGAGGGAAGAGGAGGATTATAAATGGATGGCTCTTTGAGCAAGAGGTCATAGTTTCAGAGTAAAGGGGGCAGCAGATTTCAAACTGAGGAGGAGGAATTATTTCTGTCAAAGCCATGGAATTACACACACTCAGGGAATCGACCCCAGGTCCCTGGCACTGTGAGGCAGCAGTGTGATCCACTTCGCCACCCAATCTTTGAAATACTTGAACCAAAGGGAACCCAAATGCAGGACACAATGTAGTCTGAAAATGATCCTTTATTATTCTGTTACATACTGAAGTACAAAACACATTCAAAATGAAGCAAATATAAATTTCAGGTGTATATAGAGGCAGGTGACTATAAAAGTAGGAACTTACATGTGGATTGAGAACGGGCTCATCTGAGGTAGCAGAAACTGTGGCAGTGACCAAGTAGACAAACACGGCCGACATTAACTCAATGTGAGCACTTTGATTTGAAGACAGGATGTGGGAAGAGAACACAGTTACTGCCAGATGTGAGATATTTACCTCTTACCGACCTGTCTGCTCCTTCGTGAAGACCTGTGTGTGTGGGCGTGGGTGTAAGAGCCCTCAGAAAGTGTGTGTTACGGAATAGAAGGAAAACAAAAGTCAGGGGGCGTTTGCTAACACACCGATTCCCCGGGACAGTGAGCTCCGGGTCAGGAATGACCATACAGCACTATCTTCAATGTTCCTTTACAGCCAGGGTAGGGCACCAGGGAAATCTATGTCCACGCAGCACCCTCAGGCTAGGTTAGTGAGCTCCTCTGCTTCAGTTGGGAACTTAACCACTTGGAAAAGCTCATCGACAAAGTGGGCCCAGCAGTGGAGAGAGGGCACCTGAGGGCAGCAAGTTCGTGGGTCTGGTACAGGTGAGACGGTGGAGGGCTGGAGGTGTAGGTGTTGTTGGTGGGTCTGGTACAGGTGAGACGGTGGAGGGCTGGAGGTGTAGGTGTTGTTGTTGGGTCAGGTATCGATGTGATGGTGCTGGTCAGCCATTCAAAATGTCGAGGATTAACAGAAGGGTTCACCACCCGTGTCATAACAATACTGTATTCAGTAGTATCCTGCATTAAGTAGATATTTAAATTATATTGGAGTGTGTACCTTACACTATAAAACATTAAACTATTTACAATTACCCAAAACTAAAATTCTACAAGACAATTACACTCTAGAGTCTAAAATGACTTAAAATATACCACAGAATATATCTGACACTGTCTTTTTTAAAAATTTGCATTGATAAAGTCCATTTAAAGTAGCAAAACATTGCAAGGTGACTAAAAGGATATTATCAGGCAGTTTAATCCTGAGCCACAAAGGAATATTAGACTAGAGATAAAAAGTTTGGCCATAGGTAAAAGTTTATGGTGTTTTCAAGGAGAAAGCAAAAGGTGAATACACGAGAGGTGTACAGAGTTCCAGAGTCTGGGTGTCAGCAGATGAACCAAGTAGTGTAACTTGATCTTTTAAATAAACTGTGCAAGTAGTAACATGCATCATTTGCTGAAGATCACAAAATATTACACTCAACTCACTTTTTCAATTGCTCTGAATTACTTTTTCAACAATAGCCTATACAGTTTCATCGTAAATAGTATTGGGAACTTGACACCATGCATTTTCTACTAAACTCACCATGAACTAGACTATTGGTTTGTGGCACAAGTGTATCCCAAAGGCAGATATTCCTAGATGGGAAGAAAAAGTAATTGTGATAAAAATACTTTGTATCATCAACTTTCATCTTTCTGTTTTGCAAAAAGGTCAATCAAACTTGTGTGGCTATCATTTGTAGCCAAATCCTGTGCTGTGAACTCAATGTTTCTTTTAATTAAAAGATAATTGTCAGTGTTTCATTAGTTTCTGAACAGATTTGACCAATAAAAGGGGGAAAAAAAATCCAGACAAGATGTGAAAGAAAATTAGTGTAGAGAAAACAAATTAGTGTCGAGAAAGAAATGCACAGATAGATTGGAGAATAACCAACTGAAATGTGTAGATACAAAAATCAAAAATATACAGAGATTCATAGAGTTGTCACAGTGCAGGTGGACATTCAGCCCATCATGCCTGCATCAGTTATGTGTGCATTTTAACTAAGTGCTTTTCCCCATAGCCAGGCACATTATTTAATCAGAAACAATTGTCCAATATTCTATTCGATGGTTCTATAGAACCCACCTCCATCATACTTTCAACCACCGTATTCCACACCTTAACTACTGTGAAAATGTTTTCTCACCTTGCATTTACTTGTTTTGAAAAACACTTTTAAAATGTGCCCTCTGGCTCTTGATCCATTTAGGAGGGGGAGTGGTTTAAGCCTATTCATTCTGTCCAGATTCTTCATGATTTTGCAAACCCCTCTTAGCTGTCTCTCCAAGGTAAAAACAGTACCAACTTCTTCAATCATTCCATAGAACTGAAATGTTTCATCCTTGGAATCATTCTCATAAACCTCTTCTGCACTTCACCAATGTATTCACATCCTTCCTGTAGTATGGTACCCAGAACACTACACAATATTACAGCTGACATCTAACCAGCGATTCACCAAATTTCAACATAAACACCCTGCTCTGAAACGGTGTCCCTATTTATGAAGCCGAGAATGTTCTATGCTTTATGAACAATTTTCTCTCGACATGTGCTTCTTACTTTCAAGGTCTTCTGTACTTATACACAGAGGTTGCACACTTTTTGTGCACACTTTTTAGAAAGTTACCCTTTCCAGGATGGCAGTGAAGTAGCAGGGCTGCTTGCAGGCTCTTGCCCAGGGCTCATCTGCTTCCATCTGCTTTCTTTCTTATTTTTTTCTTTTAATTCTGCTCTTTTTCTTTTGTTTTTCTTTTTTTAAAAATTTTAATTTTCTTTGGTGGGTTAGTTGGCAGTATCAGTATGGCAGTTAGTGTGCCATGCATTGAGTGGTGGCAGCTTCTCGACAATCGGAGATGGCAGAGGTAGCAGACGCTTGGTAGGATGGCAGCCTGACTTGGCAGCAGAGCCAGTGATTTCTGGTTTCAGAAGGCCCAGAGCAAGGACTCCTGGTGTTGGCCAGGTAGTGGCTGCCGCATGGAAGGCTGGGAGTGGGGATTCCTGGTGTCATCAAGGCAGCTGCGGAGCCAGGGAAATCTGAATGCAGTCATGGTAGGCCCAGAGCAGAGACTCCTGGTCATCTGCAAGGTAGCAGTGGCAGCGGCAACAGAGATTCCAAACGAATCCAAGTTTTTTTCATGGGACTACTAACTTGATCCCAAGTAATGGTTGCTAGAGGTTCTCCCACTTCGAAAGTTAAATTGACTGGTCATAAATGTTGTGTCAATGTTTTCAATTCTCCTTATTCCTCATGCACAACCGCCAGAATCCAGACAGATTCCAAAGATAACGGTCACTGCCTCTTCAATTTCCATTCTTGCTTCCTTCAATATCCTTTAATGCATCTCATTGGTTTTGGTTTTGATAACTTTTGTAACAAATTCTTCTCATCAATTTTAAACACTTTAGTTATTCCTCCTCAGTCATTGTCACCTGGGCACTATTTGCCATTTAGGTAAAGACAGATGCAAAGTGTTTATTTACTACCTCAGAATTTCTCTTCCCTCAAGGTGTCAATCCCTTTCCTGACTCTATTCCTACTTGTACAATCCTTTTCTTACTGATATACTTTAAGACGATTCTGGGATTTTTAAAAAATGTTAGTTGCCAGCCTTTATTTATTGTGCCTCCTTGGCTTATGTTTGTTTTTCCAACTTCCTTCCGAACCATGTGAATTCAGTTTGGTTTGCAAATGTATTTACCATGCAACAATTCAATTTGTATTTCTTTTGTTATTTTCTAGGGAGTTCAGGATTTGCTTGTCCTACATTTTCTTTGAGGGAATACACCTTGACTGTATCCAAAGCAACTCCTCTTTGAGGGTAACCGGTTGTTCAGCCATTGTTCCTCCTGCCCGCCTTGGGTTCCAGTTGATCTGACCCAACTCTTGCCCCACTGAAGTCTGTTCTCTACCAGTTGTTCATTCTCATTCTGGATTGATCATTGTCATTTTCTACCATCTTCCTAAACCTGATCACTCACTTGATCCAAGTGGCTGACTTCATTCCCATAACTGGATCTACCTGCGGCTCTTGTTGTAACACAGCTGTAAGAAATTAGGAGAAAGTGAGGAGTGCAGATGGAGCTCAAAGTCAAGAGTGTAGTGTTGGACAAGCACGGCAGGTCAGGCAGCATCCGAGCAGCAGGAGAATCGACATTTCAGGCACAGGTCCTTCATCAGGATGAAGCTTGTGGGTTGAGGCTGGGTTTGGAGGGGAAAGGTAGCTGGGAAATTGATAGGTGTATGAAAGAGGGGGGAGAAGGTGATAAGTCAGAGGAGGGACTGGTCTGGAGGGCGGTGCGGAGCTGGAGGCTCGAGACTGGGATAATGTGGGGGAAGGGAAAATGGGGAAGCTGTTGAAACCCACATTTATCCCATGGGGTTGCAGGGTTCCAAGGCAGAATATGAGGTGGTGTTCTTCCTCCAGGCGTTAGGTGGTAATGGTTTGGCCTTGGAGGCGGCCCAGGACCTGCATGTCCTTGATGGAGTAGGCGGGGGAGTTGAAATGTTCAGCCCTCCGCGATCGTGGAGGGAGGCGGCCATCTGGGACTTTGAGGTGGAATTGGTCATCTGGGAACAGATTCGGCGAAGTTGGAGGACTTGGGAATAAGGGATGGCGTTTTCACGCGAGGTAGCTGTGGGAGTCAGTGGTCTTGTAGTATACATCTGTGGTTAGTCGGTCACCAGAGACAATGATGGAGAGGACCAGGAAGGGGAGGGAGGTTTCCAAGATGGTCCAGGTGAACTTGAGGTCTGGGCGGAAGGTGTTGGTAAAGTTGATGTACAGTTCAACCTCCTTGTGGGAATACGAGGCGGCACTGATACAGTTAGTGTAGCAGAGGAACAGGTGGGGGTGGTGCCAGTGTAACTGGACTGTTCCACATATCCAACAAACAGGCAGACATAGCTGGGTCCTCTGCGGGAGCCCATGGCTACCTCTTTCATTTGGAGGAAGTGGGAGGATTGGAAGGAGAAGTTGTTGAAGGTGAGGACCAGTTCAGCCAGGTGGATGAGGGCATCGGTGGGAGGGTACTAGTTGGGACAGCATGAGTGGAAGAAATGGAGGGCTTAGAGATTGATGTGTACAGGGACTGGATGCCCATGTGAAGACGGGGAAACGAAAATCTTGGAGGAGGTGAAGGGCATGTGTGCTGTCACAAATGTAGGTGGGGAGTTCCTGAGCTAAGGGGGACAGGACAGTGTCGAGGCAGGAAGAGAGGAGTTCAGTGGGACAGGCGCAGGCTGAGACAATGGGTGGACTGGGGCAGTCAGGTTTTGAATATTCTGAAGGAGGTAGAATCAGGTAGTGTGGGGTTCACGGACAGGGAGGTTGGAGACTGTGGATGTGCAGGAGAATTGACGTTTTGGGCATAAGCCCTTCATGAGACTTGAGGGTTGGGGCGGAGAGATAAATGGGAGGGGAGGTGGGGTTGGGGAGAAGGCAGCTGGGAAAGATATAGGTGGATTAATGCGAGGGAGAAGGTGATAGGTCAGAGGGGGGAAATGATGGTCAGGGGGGCGGTGTCGTGTTGGAGGCTTGGGACTGGGATAATGTGGGGGGGAGGGGAAATGAGGAAGCTGCTGAAATCCACATTGATCCCGTGTGGTTGCAGGGTCCCAAGGCGGAATATGAGGCGTTCCTCCTCCAGGCGTCGGGCGGTAACGGTTTGGTGGTGGAGGCGGCCCAGGGCCTGCTTGACGTTGACAGACTGGGAGGGGGAGTTGGGTGCAGGTGTCAAAATGGCGCCAGCCTGTGGCAGTAGTTGAAACCTTTCACTGTTATTATTCACCGTAAAACGGAAGCGACAGTGAACCATTCAGTTCCAGTTTGCAACAAAATGAGTGGTATCCGAAACAGGCGGTGGTTAATGAGGCCAGGGCAAGTCAGTGTCACTCTTACTGGTCTAACAAACCAAATTCAGCTCCGACACCAAACTCATGGTATACTGTGGTGATTCCCACCCTCCTGTATGGCTCTGAGCTGGGGACTGTCTACAGCAGGGACCTCAAGGTGCTGGAGTGGTCCCACCAACTCTACCTGCACAAGATCCTGGAAACCCACTGGGAAGACAGACACACCCACCCTAGCCTTCTCGACTCGGCCAACATCCCCAGCATCGAGGCACTGACCCCCTGCGGCCTCCCCTCCTTGATCGGCTGCGCTGGGCTGGGCACGTCACCCGTACGACCGACACTAGACTCCCCCAGCAGGTCCTCTCCTCCCAGCTCCAGCTGGGCAGGGGGAAGCGCCTGAGGGATACCCTCCAGGCATCGCTGGCCAAGTGCAGAATTCCCACGGCCACTCAGGAATCGATGACCCCCAAGACCGTCCAGAGTGAGGGAGGAGCATCCAGGAAGGCGTCCAGCACCTTCAGACGTGCCGTTGGGAATTAGCGGAAACCGGGCGGAAACAGTGGAAGGAACACGCTGTCACCCACCCCCTTCCCATGACCACCACCTGTCCCCAGTATAACAGGGCCTGCGATAACTCCATCAGTCTGTACAGCCACCTACAGACTCACTCTGAGAGGGGAAGACAGTTATTCTCATCCATGACGAAAAATCAAAATAGAGCCTTGGGAAAAGTTGCTGGGCAGAGAGATCTGGGAGTGCAGGTCCATTGTACCCTGAAGGTTGCTGCACAGGTGGATAGAGTGGGCATATAGTATGCTAGCCTTCATTGGACGGGGTATTGAGTACAAGAGCTAGCAGGTCATGTTAAAATTGTACAAGACATTGGTTCGGCCGTGTTTAGAATCCTGTGTACAATCCTGTTCACCACATTACCAAAAGGATATGGGCGCTTTGGAGAGGGTGCAGGGAAGGTTTACGAGGATGTTGCCTGGTGTGGAAGGTGCTAGCTATGAAGAAGGGTTGAGTAGGTTAGGGTTAATTTCATTAGAAATAAAGGAGATTGGGGGGGGACCTGATTGAGGTTTACAAAATCATGAAGGGTATAGACAGGGTGGATAGAGACAAGTTTTTTCCCAGGGTGAGGGATTCAATAACGAGAGGTCACGTGTTCAAGGTGAGAGGATAGAAGTTTAAGGGGGGATACACGCGGAAAGTATTTTACACGGAGGGTGGTAGGTGCCTGGAAGGCGTTGCCAGCAGAGTTGGTAGAGGCAGGCAAGGTAGATTCATTTAAGGTGCGTCTGGACAGATGCATGAGTAGGTGGGGAGCGGAGGGATACAGATCCTTAGGAATTGGGCGATAGGTTTAGACAGTGGATTTGGATCGGTTCAGGCTTGGAGGGCTGTTCCTGGGCTGTAAATTTTCTTTGTCCTTAATAAAAAGCCTGGGCAAATGAGGTATGTCAGGGGAGAGCAGTCTTTCCACAAATGCATTCCAATTGCTAGAATGGAACAGTGCAATTGTGTCTTCCTGCTCCTGGCTGACCAGGGATTCGGACAGAGCAGGGTCAGAGGGGTGTTGTCTCTCCCGTCAGAGACAGGCTCAACCAGTCGACTTGGAGGCGAAGGGGTTGGCTCACCTTCGGAGGAGAAGTCTGGCAGATGGACTCATTGGAGCTTTAGCAATATGAGGGGAGTGATCTTCCTGAAACACCGAGACACTGAGTGGGTTTGACAGGGTGATGGCGGCAGTGGAGTGGGGGGGGCAACTCCGGCCGGGGGAAGTGACGGAGAACTGGGCCTTCTATTTAAGACCGAGAGGAGGAGGAGGAACTTTGCCCCTCAGAGGGTCATTAGCGTTTGGAATTCTCTCTCTCCCAGAGAGCAGTGGAGGATGGCTCAGTGAATAGGCTCACGGCTATGTTAGAGAGATGTTGGGTTAACGAGTGTCAGCGTGTGGTTATGACAGGGCCAAGGCAGCAAAGCGAGGTCACGGCCACATTCAGATCAGACGTGGCTCTTACTGAACCATAGAGCAGGCTCAAGGGGGTTGAACAAGCTAACGCTGCTTCTGTTGTGTGGATGGACTGAGAGGAGGGAGATTTAAGTATCTTTCTCCCCTATCTCCCCAAAAGGTAGAGTCAGTGATGGCGGAGCAACCCTTTCTCCCTAATCCTGAAGACATTTCCAAAAAGAGATTTTTGTTTTTTGAGCGAGTGCCCAACAGGCTAAGCCACCTGGGATAGCTGACATTGAAGTTAACAGCTGGAAATGTGTTGCTGGAAAAGCGCAGCAGGTCAGGCAGCATCCAGGGAACAGGAGAATCAACGTTTCGGGCATAAGCCCTTCTTCAGGAAGAAGGGCTTATGCCCGAAACGTCGATTCTCCTGTTCCCTGGATGCTGCCTGACCTGCTGCGCTTTTCCAGCAACACATTTCCAGCTCTGATCTCCAGCATCTGCAGACCTCACTTTCTCCTCATTGAAGTTAACAGACAAACCCTGCTGCAATGCAGCTGACTGCTACGTTCATTAATCTCAACACTCAGCCAACGTCAAATGGTACAACTTGGTAAAATCATAAAAACGCAAAGACAAAAGGGCTGCTGACAGAGACTAGGAGCAACTTGTCTTGATGGTCAGAGGCTGGGAATCCTGCAGCGAGTAACTACCCACCTGAATCCCCCCACCATCAAGAAGGTATAAGTCAGTGAGGGAATACTCCCCACTTGCCCCTGGATGGGAGAAGCTCGACACCATCCAGGGACAAAGCAACCCCCGCTTGATTGACATCATATCCCCCTCCCTCCCCCACCAGCGCTCAGTAACAGCAGTGTGTACCATCTACAAGATGCCATTCACCAAAGATCCTCAGGCAGCACCTTCCAAACCCACGGCCGCTTCCATCGAGAGGGACGAGGGCAGCAGATACACAGGAACGTCACCCCGCTGCAAGTTCCCCTCTGCGCCACTCACCGCCCTGACTCGGAAATATATCGGCCGCTCTTTCCATGTCTCTGGGTCAGAATCCTGACATTGTGGGTCAACCCACAGCAGGTGGACTACAGCGGTTCAAGAAGGCAGCTCACCCCCCACCTTCTCAAGGGGGCAACTAGGAACGGGTAATAAATCATGGGCCCGGCCAGTGACGCTCACATCCCGTGAGAGAATTAAAAAGGTGCTCATTCCTCACAATTGGGTCAAATGCTGGCAACTGGGACTGGATTAATTTAGGATATCTGGTCAGCATGGACGAGTTGGCCAGAAGGGTCTGTTTCTGTGCTGTATGACTAAGTTGACCAGCAGCTACAATTGCAAGTTGAAAAAGGCCGATTCCTAACGCATGATCCTTCAGCAACACTACAGAGCTTCTTAACAACTGTATCATTTCACCGGAGAGAAGATAAACCAGCTGTGGTCTGACATCGATGTTATCAGTAGGACAGGAAACTGCACACTCTTCTCTCCCAGCCCTTTACAGACTCGGCTGGGGGTTTTTGGTCAATCCAGTCCAATCCTCTTCACAGTGCTGTTTGTGAAAGTTTCCTTGCCCATCGCACTTTGTGGACTGCTCCATTCGGTGGTGGTTGCCACTTGAATACAGCCAGTCAGAAAGTAACACACTCGCTCTTGAGTGATGCGTTACAGCTAAGGAGAAATGAGTCAGGCCCACAGCCCAGCAAGGGGGGGGGGCCGACACAGAGAAACCCTGGGCTAAACCTCTCAGGTTCAAATCCAACTCCCCCTCCCACCCACATCCCCTCCTCCCACACCATTCCCTTTTGGGAATTGAAAGTGAGTCTCAGGGACGGTGACCGCACGACAACCATCAGCGATTCTCACCTTGTTCCATTAGGTCCTTCAGGGGAATGAACACTGCCACCTTTAACCGCTTCTAGCCTACACATGACTCCAGGCCCCACAGCGACATGGAAATGACGGACAGGCAACAGATGCTGGCCTTTCCAACCACACCCATGGAGGAATCTTTGGAGAAAAATGGTTAATTTGCAAGTTGTGTCAACAGCAGCCACTCTCCACCGCCTTCCCAACAGAGGGGGCGTGCTGGCTGCTAATTCGGAGAATGAAGTTCAATTGAAAATGGGGATTTAGGACTGAGCTCCTGTTATCTGACCGAAAACCGCAACGGGTTCGATGAGTGTGGGCAGACAGACATCCTGCTGATTAGAAGTTTAATCAGAGAATTAACCACAGAATCCTGACTCAGTGGAAGCAGGCTATTTGGCCCACTGAGTAAACACCAACAAGCATCCCAACGAGACCCCACCCTCCCTATCCCCGCACATCCCTGGGCACTATGGGACAATTTAGCACGGCCAATCCACCCTAACCTGCACATCCCTGGGCACTATGGGACAATTTAGCACGGCCAATCCACTCTGACCTGCACATCGCCGGGCACCATGGGACAATTTAGCATGGCCAATCCACCCTAACCTACACATCCCTGAGCATTATGGGACAATTTAGCACGGCCAATCCACCCTAACCTGCACTTCCCTGGACACTATGGGACAATTTAGCACGGCCAATCCACCCTAACCTGCACATCCCTGGACACTATGGGAAAATTTAGCATGGTCAATCCACCCTAACCTGCACATCCCTGGGCACTATGGGACAGTTTAGCACGGCCGGTTCATCTAACCTGCACATCTTTGGACTGTGGGAGGAAACTGGAGCACCCGGAGGAAACGCATGCAGACACCGGGAGAATGTGCAAACTCCACACAGAGTCACCCGAGACAGGAATCGCACCTGTGCCCTGGTGCCATGAGGCAGCAGTACTAACCACTGAACCACTGAGCTGCACACTTGTTGAGGATTCCCTCTCAGGTTCAAATCCAACCACCCCAACCGCTCTTCCCACACAATTCCCTTTCGAGATTTGAAAGTGAGTCTCAGGGACGATGACTCCAGACGCAGAGCGACATAGAAATGAAGGACAGCAACAGATACTGGCCTTTCAAACCACACTCATGCAAGAATCGATGAAAAGAGGTTGTGTCGCAAGTTCCGTCAACAGCAGCTACTCTTCACTCCATTCCCAAGTGAGGGGGGGGGGGGGTGGAGTCGCTGGACTCCAAACGTGGACTTGGCTTTCTGCTCACAGAGGCTGTCTGATTTTTGTTAAGGCCAGCAGAGTGAGGTTTATCAGCTTGGTCCGACAGTACAGTTGGTCTCAGAGCCCGCCCATGTCACAGAACGGAGGCTCTGCATGGTCTGGGGTAGCAGGAAACCAGGAGGGAATTTGGTGCAGGTCTCCTCGCGGATCGATACACCCAGCAGGAGTTGGTACAGCAACCTGGGAGCGTGAGGAAAACCAAGCTGCCAGAATTAAAATGGGGGGGGGGGGTGGAGTCGCCGGACTCCAAACGTGGACTTGGCTTTCTGCTCACAGAGGCTGTCTGATTTTTGTTAAGGCCAGCAGAGTGAGG
Source organism: Chiloscyllium plagiosum (assembly GCF_004010195.1). Taxonomy (NCBI): domain Eukaryota; kingdom Metazoa; phylum Chordata; class Chondrichthyes; order Orectolobiformes; family Hemiscylliidae; genus Chiloscyllium; species Chiloscyllium plagiosum. The sequence goes on from NC_057757.1 coordinate 2,753,892, forward strand.
TTTATCAGCTTGGTCCCACAGTACAGTTGGTCTCAGAGCCCGCCCATGTCACGGAACGGAGGCTCTGCATGGTCTGGGGTAGCAGGAAACCAGGAGGAAATTTGGTGCAGGTCTCCTCGCGGATCGATACACCCAGCAGGAGTTGGTTCAGCAACCTGGGAGCGTGAGGAAATCCAAGCTGCCAGAATTAAAATGGACGCTATAGCATCTTTAGCAGCTTCTCAAACTCCACACCAGATTGGAGAGACCCTAACCTGTATTACCAGGGAGGAGGAAAGGACAGGGTCCCCCATAAAAAGGAGCGTGCATGGTGTTTAAGTATTAGAAAGATGGGTTATGTAGCAAGTTTAAAATCTGATCCGTTCTAGACTAGTGTCCTGTTGTGACCTATAAAGAGACAGAACATACTCGACCTTCTGTAGGCCCGAGAGTCAGGGTTCAAAGCCACGCCTTGCTTCCACACCCTGGGAGACTGCCGAGTATAAAACTGATAGCCTTTCCGATTACCATAGTCCAGTTTGGCACAGGCACACTTTTCCCAATTCCAGACGGGGTCCGGGAGGGATGAGCAACACCGCGCGAGGTCAGAGTTCAGCAGCGTCATGACGGGTCTCGTCACCCTCCGACCTGTCTCCTTCTCCGGGTTTGCCATCTGCCTGCGCGCCCCGCTCCTCCTCCTCCTGTCTCTCAGCTGCGTCGCCCTTGCGGCCTTTCCACACTTCGGTCAGGCACTCTGCAGACCGGGAGGGAGAGATGGGGACGGTCAAGTGGGGGAACGGTTACGGCAGAGTGTGGGAGATACGAGACCTCAGCGTCACAGAAAGTGTGTGTGTGTGTATTGGGGGTGGGGGGGGGTGGGGTGGGGAAGAGCTGCCGCCTACAGGCTGACAGCTTCCTGGAAGTTTTAACCGTGTGACTGCAAGTGCACGTTTCCCCCCTCCACCTGCTCAAAGAGCCTTTTCGGTAAGAAACAAATTGCTGGAGAAACTCAGCAGGTCTGGCAGCACGTGCGGAGAGAAAGCGGACTTAACGTTTTGAGTCCAGCTGTAGAGTCATCCAGCATGGAAACAGACCCTTCAGCCCAACCAGTCTGTGCTAACCACAATCCCAAACTAAACTAGTGCCAGCTGCCTGCTCCTGGCCCGTATCCCTCCAAACCTTTCCTATTCATGAACTTATCCAAGTGTCTTTTAAATGGTGTATAACTGTCCCCTCATCCACCACTTCCTCAGGAAGGTCATTTCACACACAGACACACAGAGACACTTTTACACTCTGTGTTAAAGGTTGCCCCACGTCCCTTTAAAATCTCTCTCCGCTCACCTTGAAAATGTACCCCCTCGTCTTGAAGCCCCGCACCCTAGGGAAGACAGCTACCATTAACCCTCTCTAGGGTCACCCCCACCAACCTCCAACTCTCCGGTGAAGAAAGTCCCAGCCTATCCAGCCTCTCCGTGTAACCCAAACCCTCCATTCCCTGGGAAATCTCTTCTGAGCCCTCTCCAGTTTAATAATCTCCTCCCTATAACAGGGCGACCAGAACTGGATACAGTTCTCCAGAAGAGGCCTCACCAATGTCCTGTACAACCTCAACATCACGTCCCAACTCTGAAGGATCACTGGACTCGAAACTTTAACTCTGCTTTCCTCCCACAGACCTGCTGAGTTTTTCCAGCATCTCTATTTCCGTTTCAGATCTCAGTTCTTTCTAATATTCTAGTCGTTTCTTCTTCATTGCATTGTAAAATAAATTACTTTAAAGTCTCTGATGAAGTGTCTTCTGGGGTGGCGGGATTGCTCCCAACAGCGTCCTAGCCGTGAATCTTGTAACTGCTGGGCAGTCCAGGGCAAGAAAGGGAGCCTGGGGAGTGGGACTTCCAACTTTACAAGATAACTTTTTAAACTGGGATTTGTGTAAACCTGACAAGTGTGCGGGGAGAGTCACAGTAATCGAGAGCACTTTCCTTTACTATGGAAGGAGGTATTGATGGGGAGAAAAGGGATTGGTATCGTTTTTTAAAAAAATCAAAACAGACACAGTTGTTATAATAATGGCACCATCTCTCCCACACAATCACAAGAACGGCGGTCTCAATTAAACGTTTCCCAGGAGGGTTGGAAGCACCATCAATTGAAGGTTACCAATACAGAGAGTCCCTACAGTGTGGAAACAGGCCATTTGACCCAACAAGTCCACAATGACACTCCAAAGAGTAACCCACCCAAACCCATTCTCCTACCCTATTACTCTACATTTATCTCTGACTAATGCACCTAACCCTCACATCCCTGGACACTATGGGACAATTTAGCACGGCCAATCCCCCCTAACCTGCCCATCCCTGGGCACTATGGGACAATTTAGCATGGCCAATCCCCCCTAACCTGCCCATCCCTGGACACTATGGGACAATTTAGCACGGCCAATCCCCCCTAACCTGCCCATCCCTGGGCACTATGGGGCAATTTAGCATGGCCAATCCACCCTGACCTGCACATCCCTGGACACTATGGGGTAATTTAGCACGGCCAATCCACCCTAACCTGCACATCCCTGGGCACTATGGGACAATTTAGCACGGCCAATCCACCCTAACCTGCACATCCCTGGGCACTATGGGACAATTTAGCACGGCCAATCCACCCTAACCTGCACATCCCTGGGCACTATGGGACAATTTAGCACGGCCAATCCACCCTAACCTGCACATCCCTGGGCACTATGGGACAATTTAGCACGGCCAATCCACCCTAACCTGCACATCCCTGGGCACTATGGGACAATTTAGCACGGCCAATCCACCCTAACCTGCACATCCCTGGGCACTATGGGACAATTTAGCACGGCCAATCCACCCTAACCTGCACATCCCTGGGCACTATGGGACAATTTAGCACGGCCGGTTCCCTAACCTGCACACCCCTGGACACTATGGGACAATTTAGCACGGCCAATCCACCCTAACCTGTGCATCCTTTGGACTGTTGGGAGGAAACTGCAGCTCCCGAATTAGCACGGCCAATCCACCCTAACCTGTACATCCCTGGGCACTATGGGACAATTTAGCACGGCCAATCCACTCTAACCTGTGCATCCTTTGGACTGTTGGGAGGAAACTGCAGCTCCCGAAGGACTCCCCCGCAGACACAGGGGAGAATGTACAAACTCCACACAGACAGTCACCCTGGGTCCCTGGCGCTGTGAGGCAGTAGCGTTAACCATCAGAGGACACACTGCTTCCATGAATAGGAAGAGGCAGAGCATAAAAGCCATAGGTTATGCTAAACCCTTGGCCGAATTACAGGCTCCGTTCCAGCAATCGTTACATTTGTATTCAATCTTTGGGCGGACTTGTGGGAGTTTTCGAGGGGCAGACATTGGGTAATGTAGAGGAGATGCTGGAAGGAAGTGACATGGGGGGGGCATTGATTGCCCGGAGAAGGGGCTGAGGATTGTCTGTGTCTACGTCTCCCTCTCCCTCCCACCCTTCGCGCTGGGCTCAAGCAGGATCTGGTATCTAGTGGCGGTCTGAGCCAAGGGGTTTAATCCTTGGAGTGGGACGGGCAGGAGCCAGCTACAACTTGCAGCTGACTCTCTGACCTGCGCAGATGAGAACTGAGGGAACTGTCTCACAGGGAGGGATTTAGGGGCCCGAACTGAGGAGGGAAGGGCGGGCTGCTTTAAAAACCCAAAACCAAGAAGAAACCCGACCCCGCGGCACAGACTAACCTTGATTGTTTGTCTCCAGCACGTGGGACATGCAGAGAAACCGCTCCAGATCCAGGTCCTGGTGGTGGAAGTACCAATCCTCCACGACCTCCTCGTACTGCTCCAGCATCTTCTCACACTGAGAGAAGGAACACCCACAGATGTTGGGCTGGCTTGGGTCGAATTGCGCTGGACAGTGTTCCATTATAAATGCAATGCTCAACTTTTTTTTTTCGAGATTGAAACCTCTGCCCTCGTTTTCCTGCCCCACCCCTTCTCGATGGCTCGCTTTCTTCTCTCGATATTCCCCCCCCCCCCCCGCCTTTCTGCTTTCATAACACGATCGATCACCATCCGCGCACCTCCTCTGGGTGGGTTTTCTCCGGGTGCTCTGGTTTCCTCCCACAGTCCAAAGATATACGGGTCAGGCGAATTGGCCATGTTAAATTGCCCGTAGTTAGGTGCAGGGGTAAATGTAGGGGAATGGGTCTGGGTAAGTGCGCTTCAGCGGGTCGGTGTGGACTTGTTGGGCCGAAGGGCCTGTTTCCACACTATAAGTAATCATAGAAAGCATGGGAACTCAACCATCTGCAAATTTCCCTCCAAGCCATACACTCTCCTGATTTAGAAATATATCGGCATTCCTTCTGTATCAATGGATCAAAGTCCCAGATTTCCATTCCTAACAGCACAGTGGCTGCCCCTACTCATCAAGCACTGCAGCAGTTCAAGAGGCAGCTCACCAACATTTCCTCGAGGGAATTCAGGGTTGGACAACAAATGCTGCTCTATACAGTGACATTCACATCACATGAACGAATATATTTTAAAAAGTAGTTTACACATGCACTCGTGCTGTTATACCCATGGCTCATTTTTAACTTGTACTGTGCCCAAATTACATATGTTTGGTTCAAGGTATCATCATAGTACACATTATATCAAAGGTTTATTTCATTAAACCAACATTGTGGGCACAATGTGCATTTTAAATTTATGATACGTATCCGTGTATATGTTCAATGAATACAGATGAGTTTATTCTGCACATTGTTATTTTTGTAGTATTCACATCAGTTATATAGATTGATAAATTCTTGATGTCACAAGGAATTAAGGGCTACGGGGAGAATGCGGGTAAGTGGAGTTGAAATGCCCATCAGCCATGATTGAATGGCGGAGTGGACTCGATGGGCCGAATGGCCTCATTTCCGCTCCTATGTCTTATGGTCTAAGTCCCTAACTCTGCCCCTACGTCTGGTGCGAAGGACCCCGATCAGAGTGCTGGCACTGGGAGGGAGGGGGAAAGCCCAGGGTCACACGTAAAGATCAGTTGGCGGCTCCAGGCTCCGCTAACACCTTCAGTGAACGGCTGCTGATAACAGACGCAGAGGGGTGGACAAACAATGCAGTCCAGCAGAGGGGCCAGGCTTACCTGCTTTTTCAGATCCGTCACCTCAGCCGAGGGCTCATCCCACATTTCGAACGGGAGTCCCAGCTCCACCTTGACTCCTTTGCTCACCAGGTTCTTCAGGGTCATCATTGTCTCACTGGTTCCCTGAGAGAAAACAAACCAGAACTAAATACGCTGCAGGCTCTCAGCACAGAGCCTGCCGTCACCTTCCTCCTGCTACTGACTGGCGAGGCCTCCTCTGGAGCACTCTGTCCGTTTCTGGTCTCCCTGTTACCGGAAGGATAGGATTAAACTGGAGAGGGCTCAGAAGAGATTTACCAGGATGTTGCCGGGTATGGAAGGTTTGGGTTATAAGGAGAGGCTGGATTGGCCGGGACTTTATCCACTGGAGTGCAGGAGGTTCAGGGGTGACTTTATAGAGGTTTATAAAATCATGAGGGGTATAAACAAGGTGCCTTTTCCCCAGGGTGGAGGAGTTCAAGACTAGGGCCCATATTTTTAGAGTGAGAGAAGAAAGATTTCAAACAGACACGAGAGCTGACCATTTTTTTTTACATAGAGTGGTGTGTGTGTGTGTAATGAACTTTGAGCAAGTGGTGGATATAGGGACAGCTTAAAAGCCATATGGAGAAAGACAAGGTTTGGAGGGAGATGGGCCGTGTTGGTGTTAGGGAACAGAACTAGAACAGGCATAGTGGGGGGGGAGGCACTCCAACAGCTCTGCATCAGGGAGGGAATAGGTGAGCAAGAGCTCAGAGAGGTGGGTTTGAAGGGGTATCAGAGGGGCAAGAGACACAGGTGAGAGGGATTGCTTCAGCAGCTTAGGGCTCAGAAAGCTGAACATTCGAATACCCCCACGGCAAATTGTGGAAGTTGAATCCAATAAAACTCTGGAATTAAGAATATAAGGATGGCCATGATTATTGGGAGAAAGAGAGGACTGCAGATAGAGTCACAGAGATGTACAGCATGGAAACAGACCCTTCGGCCCAACCCGTCCATGCTGATCAGATATCCTAACCTAATCTGGTCCCATTTGCCAGCACCTGACCCATATCCCTCCAAACCCTTCCTATTCATATACCCATCCAAATGCCTCTTCAATGTTGTAATTGTACCAGCCCCCTCATAATTTTGTAAACCTCTATAAGGTCACCCCTCAGCCTCCGACGCTCCAGGGAAAACAGCCCCAGCCTGTTCAGCCTCTCCCTGTAGCTCAGATCCTCCAACCCTGGCAGCATCCTTGTAAATCTTTCCTGAACCCTTTCAAGTTTCATAACATCTTTCTGATAGGAAGCAGAGCAGAGTCAAAAGGTGTGGTGCTGGGAAAGCACAGCCGGTCAGTCAGCATCCAAGGAGCAGGAGAACCGATGTTTCCTGGTGAAGAGCTTATGCCTGAAACGTCAATTCTCCTGTTCCTCGGATGCTGCCTGACCTGCTGTGCTTTCCCAGCAACACATTTTTTGACCATGATTATTGAGAAAAACTGAAGCGGTTCATTCGGAGAAGGAAATCTGCCATCGTTACCCTCTGGGCAATTGGGATGGACAATAATGTGGGCCCAGCCAGCGACACAGAGATCCTGAGGGTGAATAAATGTAATCAATGGGTTGCATATAATTAAAACCAGAGACCAGAATTGACAGGGGAGGCGTGGGGCTGGAGGGCCCTGGGATATGGAGTGTACCACAAGAGGGTGGGGAGTTTAACACCAGCGTGTTACTTAACACAAGAGCTGCTGTAGGTCATTGAGCATAGGCAACTGGTCGTATGGAGACCACGGAGTCATGATCATACAGCACGGAAACAGACCCTTCGGCCCAACTCGTCCATGCTGACCAGGTCCCCTAAACTGAACGTGTTCCGTTTGCCTGCGTTTGGCCCCTATCCCTCTAAACCTTGCTTTTCCATGTACCTGTCCAAATGCCTTTTAAATGTCATAATTGTACCGGCCTCCACCACTTCCTCTGACAGCTCATTCCATACACGCACCACCCGCTGAGTGAAAAAGTTGCCCCTTAGGTCCCTTTCCCCTCTCACCTTAAACCTAAGGCCTCTAGTTCTGGACTCCCTCCCCACCCCTGGTGGAAAAGACTTTATTCTGCACTCAGTCATATTGATGGAGGAGGTGATGAGTTTTATCATCAGTAAAAGTACATCCACATTCACCAACAGCACACCAAGTTTTAAAAAATTCATTGACAGAAAGGGATTCCAGGTGAAGGGCTTATGCCCGGAACGTTGATTCCCCTGCTCCTCGGATGCTGCCTGACCTGCTGTCCTTTTCCAGCACCACACTCTCGACTCTGATCTCCAGCATCTGCGTTTCTTGGAGTTGCTGGCCATCCCTAATTGCCCAGAGGGCTGTGCAGAGCCAGCCACGTTGCTGTGGGTCTGGAGTCACTTGTAGGCCAGACCAGGTCAGGATGGCGGTTTCCTGGGCGTGAGTGAACCAACAACTGACGACACGTGTCCGTCATTGGACTCTTAATCCCAGAATTGTTTTTTTTGGTGAATTCAAATTCCACCTCCTGCCGTGGCGAGAGTCGAACCCAGGTGCTGCGGGAGTTTACCTGGGTCGCTGGATTAACGGTCCAGCAATCACTAGGCCATCGCCCCTCCCATGCAGGTTCAGAATCTGACTGAGTAGAGTTGTTCTGTTCCTGTGGTGACCCCTGCTGTACAAAAACCGCTCAATACAAATATACTCAAAGTGGTGCTGATGTAACCCCGTTAACTTCAAAAGTTGGTGTTTTAGAAAAAGCATTCCCAATTCGCATTAACGGAAGATGCGTTATAGCTGAACTACCTGTAGTTAGGTGCAGTCGGGTCTGATATAACGTGACAGTCCCATTCTCGTGCGATCTCGCATTATAAGAAAATCGCGCAATAGCCATGCCATTTAAACTAATGGGTGGTGTCACGGTGGTTAGCACTGCTGCCTCACAGCGCCAGGCACACGGGTTCAATTCCAGCCTCGGGCGACTGTCTGTGTGGAGTTTGCACGTTCTCTGTCTGTGTGGGTTTGTTCCTACAGTTCAAAAATGTGCAGGTTAGGGTGGATTGGCCATGCTGAATTGCCCCATAGTGTTCTGGGAGTGTCCGTTAGGGTGGATTGGCCATGCTGAATTGCTCCATAGTGTGACAGTCCCATTCTCGTGCGATCTCGCATTATAAGAAAATCGCGCAATAGCCATGCCATTTAAACTAATGGGTGGTGTCACGGTGGTTAGCACTGCTGCCTCACAGCGCCAGGCACACGGGTTCAATTCCAGCCTCGGGCGACTGTCTGTGTGGAGTTTGCACGTTCTCTGTCTGTGTGGGTTTGTTCCTACAGTTCAAAAATGTGCAGGTTTGGGTGGATTGGCCGTGTTGAATTGCCCCATAGTGTTCTGGGAGTGTCCGTTTGGGTGGATTGGCTATGCTGAATTGCTCCATAGTGTTCAGGGAGTGTCCGTTAGGGTGGATTGGCCGTGCTGAATTGCCCCATAGTGTTCAGGGAGTGTCCGTTTAGGGTGGATTGGCCGTGCTGAATTGCCCCATAGTGTTCAGGGAGTGTCCGTTTGGGCAATTCAGCACGGCCAATCCACCCTAAATGGACACTCCCTGAACACTATGGGGCAATTCAGCACGGCCAATCCACCCTTAGTGTTCAGGGACGTGCCAGTTAAGTGCATTAGTCAGAAGGAAATATAGGTTAGGGGGAATGGGTCTGGGCAGGTTACTCTTCGGAGGGTCGGTGTGGACTTGTTGGGCCGAAGGGGCCTGTTTCCACACTGTAGGGATTCTATTCTGATGGGGGTGGAATCGCATTATAGCCAGTACAGGCAAGGAAAGCTCACATTCTGCAAATAATGGTTTAAACTCTTCAATCACATTAAAGCCAATTCATGTTGAAGAGACACATTATAGCAGAACCCAGTGTACCAGCTCATTAAAGCACATTGGCACCATCAGCTGGACAATACAGGAGTGTGCAGCAGCAGCAGCAGCCACACTGTGTCGAGGGTTACAGAGGGGCTAGGATGGGTCTGTTTCCCTTAACAGGGGATGGGCTGTAGATTTCAAATGATCAGGAGAATGATCAAAAGGAAGAACTTCGCTTTCTCCCCACACAGAGGCTCTCAAGTCGCTGCCTGAAAGGGTTAGCGAAGGTGGAAATCCTTGACACATTTTGGGAATGTAGCTCCGATGCCTTGAGCTGTAAGGATACAGGCCGAACGCTGCAAGGTGGGTTTGAGCTGGCGATGTGGCTGGTGTGGGCTGAGTGGCCTCCTCCTGTGCTGTAAACAGCTGTGCGATCAGGCCAGGATTCAGAGTCAAAGCAAGGCTGCTCCAAAGAAGGAACAAACGTTGACTCTGCTTTCTCTCTCTCTCTGTGCACAGAACCTGTTGAGTTTCTCTGGCGCTTTCCAGTACCCTCAGTGCCTAGTGGGACTAACAGCGCTAACAAAACAGCGCAGCCAACTTCAGACCGGGGACAGGCACAGGGGCGAACTGAAGGCTGCTGCTCGATCTAATGTTAACTTTGTGAAAAGGCACTTCTACCTTTGCATAGCGCAAGCTCCCGGGTCGCTCGGCGTGTACGTTGTATTGCAGAATTCTCTCACAGATGTTATCCATGGCATCAGCTAGCCGGGTCTCCCTAACAGATGGGGATGGGGTTGGGGGAGGGAATAGAAGGGAGGGTGGGGTGAGAGAAGAGAAAGAATCAGTCAGTCGCAGTGAGCAAATTCACTTCAAGCTGACAACTCGGGGCCATTTGACTGCAACCAGAAGGCAATCGTTGTTTCCCTCTGACTTTGGCTAACTTGAATACTTGTTCTGAGCTGTTCTCTGTCTCTCTCTCTCTGTGTCTGTCTGACACTCTCTCTCTTCTCCCCACCTCCCAAAATGTCTCTTCTCAGACTCTGAAGACTAACAATGCTCAGAAAGAAAAACAGCATTTATTGCCCCATGGGAAGGTGAGTGGCGGCAGCAGGGGGAGGGGTGTGTGTGTGTGTGTGTGCGCTCCCTTCTTGAACTATCACTGTCCCGTGTGGTTTTGGGACACCCACACAGTGCCTTTAGGGATTCTGACCCATTGACACTGTAGGAACGGTCGATATATTTCCAAGTCTGGATGGCGAGTGGTTTGGAGGTGAACTTGCAAGGGGTGGTGTTCCCATGTATCTGCTGCCCTTGTCCTTCTTGGTGGAAGTGGTCATGAGTTTGGAAGGTGCTACCTGAGGAACTTTGGTGAGTTGCATCTTGTAGGTGGTACACACTGCTGCTACTGAGCGTTGGTGGGGGAGGGAGGGGATGTGGTGCCAATCAAGCGGGGGCTTGATTGGTGTCGAGTTTCTCGAGTGTTGTTGGGGCTGCATCCATTCCTTCACACTCCTGACCGGTGTCTCATTACAGAGCAGAGCAGCTCCTGCATATATAGTGGGCGGCACGGTGGCACAGTGGTTAGCACTGCTGCCTCACAGCGCCAGAGACCCGGGTTCA
>NC_057757.1:2764520-2775292 GCF_004010195.1 Chiloscyllium plagiosum
GTGGAGTTTGCACATTCTCCCCGTGTCTGTGTGGGTATCCTCCGGGTGTTCCGTTTTTCCTCCCACAGTCCAAAGATGTGCAGGTCAGGTGAATTGGCCATGCTAAATTGTCCGTAGTGTTAGGTAAGGGGTAAATGTAGGGGTATGGGTGGTTTGCGCTTCGGCGGGTCGGTGTGGACTTGTTGGGCCGAAGGGCCTGTTTCCACACTGTAAAGTAATCTAATCTAATCTAATCACTGAGCAAATCCCTGTGTATATTGAAGAAATTTCTCCTCCTCCTCAGTCCAGCAGCCTGAGATGACAACCCCCAGTCCCTGTGCTCTAGATCACACACAGCCCGCAGTAAGTATCCATTCGTCAAGGCCAGGAATCTGACAGGGAATGAACCGCAGCCTGGGGAAGGTGTTCCAGGGAATTCAGACAGTGAAGGGAGGTTGTTAGCGGGAAACCGGGAACAAAGCAGAAACCATGAGTGGGCCGCCGAATGGATGATTGCGCAGCACTTACGACGTGTTGTACTTGATCTTTCGCTTGCGTTTCCCATTGTCCAGCACTTCTCCGAGCTCCAACACCTCCTTGGAACGTTTCGTCTTGTCTAGAGCAGACTGCAGCTCCAGTGTGAGAAACTTGCACACTTCACACCAGACACACACACACAGACAGAACAACGTGAAAGAGTTAGGTGCTACGCAGTAGAAAGGTTTCAGTTTGATTTTTCTCCCCCCCCCCGCCAATGTCTTGCTTATGGCTTAGAAATACACGCCAGCTGTGCACCCAGTGCTGCCACGGGCCAAACCAGTGCCTCTGCCAACATGAGAAACGTCACTGGCCTCCCCAGCACCCTGTACAGCAGCAGTAGGCACCTTCGAACCTGCCCTGCCGCTCAATAAGGACATGGCTGATCTTTTCATGGCCTCGGCTCCACTCACCCACCTGCTCACCCTAACCCTTAATTCCTTCACTGTTCAAAACAAAAAAAATCTGTCTTTGCCTTAGAAACATTCAACGGGGGTAGCCTCAACTGCTTCCCTGGGCAGGGAATTCCACAGATTCACAACCCTCTGGGGGAAAGACGTTCCTCCTCAACTCAGTCCCAAATCTGCTCCCCACTTATTTTGAGGCTATGCCCCTGTAATGGAAAATTAACAAATTTAACATTTACTGTGAAACCTGAAAGAGAATGCTTTTCTAAATTTAATGCTGTGCTGAGTGTTGCAGCCAGGAGACAGCTTGTCTCTGTTTGAACTCTGTAAACATTCAACTTGACCTCGCGACGGTCAAATTCAGTGAAAGCTGAGGAAAGCATAAGAACAGCTATGTCCACGACCAGGGGATGAGAAAATAACAACTTAACTTTTCCCAGTCTTTGCCTTTGAGAGCGTGATAAGAATGGTATAAGAAGAGTGTCTGAATTATGCTCAAGTGCCCTTTACATGAGGCAGCTGGCTGAATGTATTGGGTCGGTTCTTCAGAATCTGAATAAAGATCTTTTCTTTGCTCTTGCTAACAGTCGAGTCGAGTTGATTTAATCTCCACGACACCTCCTATTTCTAGTTTCTCCCGCCAGTGGAAACAACCTCCCTGCTTCTCTCTTCTCTGTTCCTTTTATCATTTTACACATTTCTATAAGATTAGCTTTTAAATTTCAATCAGTATAGGCTTATTTACTGTTGCCACAGTACAGTGAAACGTTTTGTTCTGCGAGCAGTACAAACAGATCATAACACACAAAGACAAACAGATGATAGGGTGATGGAACATGGTGAGGCGTACAGAGTTACGGCTGCACCGGCAGTAGATAAAAAGATCAACATTGTAAATTTCAAATCTAAAGTCCAATGGGAAGCATCTGTTCCTGAATCTGCTGGTATGGGTGTTTAAGCTTTTGTATCATCTGGCTGATGGGAGAGCGTATAACCAGGGTGGGAGGGGTCTTTGATGATGTTGGTTGCCTTTTTGCCAATCTTTCCTCCTAAGCCAACCCTCTCAACTCCAGAATCGACCGAGTGAACTTCCTCTGCATCCCCTCCAATGCCAGGACATCATTTCTCAGTAAGGAGACCAAGACTGCACACAGTACTCCAGCTGTGGCCTCACCAACACCCTATACAGCTGCAACATAACCTCCCTGTTTATAAACCCCATCCCTCCAGTGAGGATCTGAAACCTGAATACAGGCTGAGGTAACTAGTTGTTGTCAGGAACAACCGCGTAACAGATGTTCTTAATAACTTAGGCGGCAATAAAATGGCTTCTCAATGCAAATAACATGACAAAATGGCTGCATGGCTGCAAAGTGACAATTCTGCTAAAAGCTGCATAAAATGGTTTTTAAGTCTACTATAGCTTCATAAGTGACTAACCACAGTCTGCTTCAATAGAGATCAGCAGACAATGCTCCCTTTACAGCATAGAAATAACTAGACTAGATAAGACATCACTGGCAATCCTAACTGACCTTCAGGTACAGGTGCAATGGCTCAGTTAGTGAGATAAGGGTGGCCTGAGTGTTGGAAAACAAAGTTGGTTTCCAGGAAATATCACTGGACCAAGTAACTGTCAAATAAAGCGATACTGATCGGTAACTGTTTGAATATACTATGCAATCATGGCCTGTACCCTTCTTTAAGGAAAGTCTAAAAATGTCTTTGTTTTAAGCCATGTGTGTAGCTTCTCCAAGGAATACGAAAGTGTATAGCCTCTGTGTTTGTGGACGCTCTGTGCCCAGCTGTATGAAGAAACAAAGAGAAGGACCAGACCAATTGCGAGTCCTTATTGACCAATCACGGAACAGAGAGACTGCCCCCCCCCGCCCCGCGAATCCAGATCTTCACGGGGAGATGGTGAAGCTGATCGATGAGGGTAGAGCAGTGGATGTTGTCTATAATGGATTTTAGTAAGGCTTTCAACAAGGTCCCTCAATGGTAGGTCCTTCACTAGCAATGAAGGATGATAGTCCCTTTGCCTTCTTCATGACCTGCCGCACCTGCAAACCAACATTTTGAGGCAACGGTCAGTTAAAATCTAGACGGTCCCGCTCCTGTCTTGGAAGGCTCGCTTTCCGTCTACATCAAAGTTTAGTGCAATGTAGGCTTGACAGACAAGGCCAGGGATTCGTTGACCCTGAAAGAAGTGGCTTGTCAGGCCATCTACTGTTAGCCAGGCAGAGTAAAGCAGACCGGCCAACGATGACAGCTTGCCTTCCCTGAAGGACAGGAGTAAACCAGGTGGGTTTGTAACAACAGTAGCATGGCCTTTGGCTTCATCATCAAGACCATCTTTCAGTGCCACGGTCTGCCAACCACCACCAGTGTAAAAGCAGTGAAAGAAAAGTAATGGAAACAAAACACTGGAGATCACAGCGGGTCAGGCAGCATCCAGGGAGAGACAGCAAGCTAATGTTGAGCCTCGTTGACTCAGAGTTGACGTGAAGGTTCATTTCCAGATGTTTTGTCACCCTGCTTCACCTGAAGAGACAGTTTCGGCCCATGGATGGCGAGCAGGGAGGCGGTGAAGGGGCAGCTGTGGTAGCCCCTGCAGATACATGGGAAGGTGTAAAGAAAGGTGGGCCAAAGGGGTTCTTGTGGTACAGTGCTAGTGTCCTTACCTCTAGGGCAGGAGGGCCAATTTCAAGTCTCACTTGCACCTGAGGCGTATGATAACATCCCTGAAAAGGTTGACTAAAAAAATATGAAAAGTGATATTTGGACTTGAATGCACTTGTCCTCCATTTTTAAGTGCACAAGGCAACTGGAAGGACTGTACGGGTCACAACGAGGAGTCCATTGTAAAGTGTATGACTTCAACCTCAGGCGACTGTGTGGAGTTTGCACATTCTCCCACATGTCTGTGTGGGTTTCCTCCAGGTGCTCTGGTTTCCTCCCACAGTCCAAAGATGTGCAGGTTAGGGTGGATTGGCCGTGCTGAATTGTCCCATAGTGCCCAGGGATGTGCAGGTTAGGGTGGGTTGGCCGTGCTTATTTGTCCCATAGTGCCCAGGGATGTGCAGGTTAGGGTGGATTGGTCAGGGGAAATATAAAAGTAATAGAAATACATCTGGGTGGAATACTCTCCAGAGGGTTGGTGTGGACTTGTTGGGCCAAATGGCCTGTTTCCACACTGTAGCGTTTCTATGACTTGGATCAGTCAGTTTTGCTGCTTCGTTCAGAACGTTGGGAATTAAACCCAAGTCTTCAGAACATTTGCCAAAACCTCTGGATTAAGATGCAATTCCTCTTAAAACTCAACCACTGAATCAACACAGCTTCTCCAAAGACATACCTTTCTTTGAGATTTTTATTCAAACTACAACAACGCAGTACTCAATCCTGAGGTCCCAAATTTCCTTGTAGAGTTATACAACACGGAAACAGACCCTTCAGCTCCACTCGTCCATGTCGACCGAATACCCTAAACTAACTTAGTCCCCGTTTACCAGCAATCTATCCATCTAAACCCTTCCTATTTCAGTTAAAAATCACACATCATCAGGTTATAGTCCAACAGGTTTAATTGGAAGCACTAGCTTTCGGAGCAACGCTCCTTCATCAGGTGGTAGCAGAGGGCTCAATCCTAACACAGAATTTATAGCAAAAATTTACAGTGTGAGGTAATTGAAATTATATATTGAAAAATTGATTGTCTGTTGAGTCTTTCATCTGTTTGAATACCGTGATAGTTTCACTTCTTTCATGTGTAAATCACAAAACTTTTTATTAAAAAGTTGCATTCTCAGGTTAGCTGTTAACAATGGTGATAGCTAGACAATACGTTGAAGGTGTTAGCCCCCTGTGTTCTCTGTCTATGCCATGATGTTTAGATTGATTCTAATCTAAAAAGTGAGATAACAGAGTTTTACATGAATTCATGCAGTTTTTGAGCAAAGTACAATGTAACCCTGCAAGTACAAATTCACCCCACAAAATATATGTGTGCATGTGGGTCTTTGTCTGTGACTGTGTGTTCTTGTCAAGGTTTGGGGGTTGTGAGTGTGAGAAAGTGTATGTGTGTGTGTAGCAAGTGTAGAGTGTCTTAAGTCTGTGAGGGGGTGTATGTGTGAGTGTGTGTCTGTAAGGGTGTGTGCGCGCGTCTGTGTATATGTGTGTCCGTGTGTATAGGAGTGTCTGTGTGTGTGTAGGAGTGTCTGTGTGTGTGCGCAGTGCAATGGTGATCACCTGCAATGTGATATGAACCCAAGGTCCCGGTTGAGGCCCTCCCTATGGGTACCGAACTTAGCTATCAGCCTCTGCTCGGCCACTTTTCGCTGCTGCCTGTCCCGAAGTCCACCTTGGAGGATGGTCACCTGAAGGTCCGAGGCTGAATGTCCTGAACCACTGAAGTGTTCCCCAACTGGGAGGGAACCCTCCTGTCTGTTGATTGTTGTGCGGTGCCCATTCATCTGTTGTCGTGGCCTTTGCTCGGTTCCCCCAATGTACCATGCCTCTGGGCATCCTTGCCTGCAACGTATAAGATAGACAACGTTGGCTGAGTCACATGAGTACCTGCCATATACAAGGTGGGAGGTGTCCCCACATGTAATGGTAGTATCTACGTCCACACTCTGACACTTCTTGCAGTGCCTACCGTGACAGGGTTGTATGGAGTTGTCCTGAGAGCTGGGCAGTTCGCTACAAACAATGATCTGTTTGAGGTTTCGCAGTTGTTTAAAGACAAGTAGTGGATGTGTGGGGAAGGTCTTGGCGAGTGCTCATCCTCATTGATAATGTGTTGCAGGGCACGAAGAACATGGTGTAATTTTTCAGTGCCTGGGACGTACTGAACAACGAAGGGTACCCTGTCAGTTGCAGCACGTGTCTGGCTCTTGAGGAGGTCATTACTGTTCCTTGCTGTGGCACGTCGGAAATGGCAGTCGATGAGTTGAGCATCGTACCCAATTCTTGTGAGGTCATCCTTGAGTACTTCCAGGTGTCCATCATGTTCCTCCTCCTCTGAGCAGATCCGGTGTATGCGTAGGGCTTGTCCATAGGGAATGGCTGTTTTAATATGTTTTGGGTGGAAGCTGGAGAACTATAGCATTGGGAGGGTGTCTGTGGGTTTGCGGTAGAGTGTGGTGCTGAGGTTTCCGTCCTTGATGGAGACGCAGGTGTACATTGGGGAAACCGAGCAAAGGCTGTGACAACGGATGAATGGGCACCGCACAACCACCAACAGACAGGAGGGTTCCCTCCCAGTTGGGGAACACTTCAGTGGTCCAGGACATTCAGCCTCAGACCTTCAGGTGACCATCCTCCAAGGTGGACTTCGGGACAGGCAGCAGAGGAAAGTGGCCGAGCAAAGGCTGATAGCTAAGTTCGGTACCCATAGGGAGGGCCTCAACCGGGACCTTGGGTTCATATCACATTGCAGGTGATCACCATTGCATTGCGCACACACACACACCCTTTCAGACACACACTCGCACGTACACCCCCTCACAGACTTAAGACAATCTACACACACACACTTTCTCACACTCACAACCCCCAATCCAGACAGACAAAGACCCACATGCACACATATATTTTGTGGGGTGAATTTGTACTTGCAGGGTTACATTGTACTTTGCTCAAAAACGGCATGAATTCATGTAAAACTCCGTTTTCTCACTTTTTAGATTAGAATCAATCTAAACATCATGGCATAGACAGAGAACACAGGGGGCCAACACCTTCAACGTATTGTCTAGCTATCACTCATTATTAACAGCTAACCCGAGAACGCAACTTTTTAAAAAAAGGTTTTGTGATTTACACATGAAAGAAGTGGAACTATCACGGTATTCTAACAGATGAAAGACTTAACAGACAATCAATTTTTCAATGTATAATTTCAGTTGCATCACTGTAAATTTTTGCTATAAATTCTGTGTGATGATCGAGCCCTCCACTATCACCTGATGAAGGAGTGTTGCTCCGAAAGCTAGTGTGCTTCCAATTAAACCTGTTGGACTATAAGCTGGTGTTGTGAGATTTTTTTAAACTTTATGCTCCCCAGTCCAACACCAGCATCTCCAAATTGTGCTTCCTATTCACATACCCACCCAGACGCCTTTTAAAGATGTTGTCATTGCACCGAGCTTAGATTAGATTACTTACAGTGTGGAAACAGGCCCTTCGGCCCAACACGTACACACCGACCCGCCGAAGAGCAACCCACCCAGACCCATTCCCCTACATTTACCCCTTCACCTAACACTACGGGCAATTTAGCGTGGCCAATTCACCCAACCTGCACATTTGTAGACTGTGGGAGGAAACCCGAGCACCCGGAGGAAACCCACGCAGACACGGGGAGAATGTGCAAACTCCACACTGAGGGTTATAGATGCCGGAGGCGGGATTTGAACCCGGGTCTCTGGCGCTGTGAGGCAGCAGCGCTAACCACCGTGCCACCACTTTCCTTCACGAGAGCTGAGAAACAAAAGCAACCCAGGCCGCTCGCCCCATCCTGGCAGTGCCAGCCCATTGTCCAGTGCCACCAGCCCCTTCCCTTTCTGTCTCCCCCAGGAAGTGGGTAATATTTTACTTTGGGATAACATGCCCAATCCAGCTCACACAAGGTTGGGAGAGAGGGGAAAAGAGGGGCAGATAAAGGGAGACACCAGTTGGCCAACATGGGGAGGTTGGCTCTTGCCCCATGGACCGCCGCCATCTTGGATGCCCAGTTGCTATGGGCAACCAGGTCTGACCTTCCCAACCCCCTCCCATCCCCTCCCCCAACAGACTTTCCACCGTCCCCCAAATATCAAGATCTGCTCAATGGCGCGGGGGCGGGAGGGGTTAGGAGAGCCTCTCCCCTTTACCTTCGCACTTGGTGGGCAGCCTCTCCCCCTCCTCCTCCGCTGCCGCACTGCCAGCGAGCAGCGGGACAAAGAGCAAGAGCAACGGTCGCAGCATCACCCCCACCACCGTCCGCGGAGCCCGGCTCGAGCGTGCGGGCCAGCAGCCAATCACGCGGACCCGCCTCCCCGCGCGCCGCCCGCTCCGGCCAATCAGGCGAAGGCCTGGCCCGCGTGGGCACCGCAGCGGCCTGTCACGGAGACGCGTCCCCACGTGGGGGTGCCGCCCCCAGCCAACCAAAGCCACACGTGGGGCGCCGCCCCCAGCCATTCATAGCCACACGTGGGGCACCGCCCCCAAACAACCTTCAGCTAATCACAGCGCCACGTCCTCACATGAAGCTCCCGCCCCTTTAACTAAACGAGCAAGCGCGCCCCGTCGAGTGGCGGCGGTTCCAGCCAATCAGATGCGTCGTCCGCCCCCATGTCTGATCCCTTCAGCCAATTAGGATGTGGGTCGCGCCCCCAAGTGATACCCAACCACTTCAGCCAATCATGGGGGCACGTCCTGAGGGTGTCCCTCCAGATCCTAACCAATCACGCCGGCTTCTCGCCGTATGTGCACCGCCCAGTGTCCACTCTCGGCTCCCCATTGGCTGCTGCTCTAATTTGAACTTCCCGCCCGTGACTGCATGTGGTAGTGACCCTACCTCTGGGCCAGGGGCTTGAGTTCAAGTCTCAGCTGGTGCAGAGAGGGCAAGAACACCTCCAGGATAGTCAATAAGGAAATATCTAAAAACTGGCTCCTTCCAAAAGTCCTCATTCCTCATGGTCTCGTGCTTTCTCCAGCATTCATAATAATCACAGCTGACTCTCCCTCTCATTGCACCAACAATCTCCATGATCCCTTTAGCTTTGTGGTGTCAGTTGGCTCAGTGGGCTGAACGCCTGGTTTCTGACATGGTGTATTAGGTTAAAGCTTAAAAATGTATTGCTGGAAAAGCGCAGCAGGTCAGGCAGCATCAAAGGAGAAGGAGAACCGACGTTTCGGGCATAAGATTCTCCTTCTCCTCTGATGCTGCCTGACCTGATGCGCTTTTCCAGCAACACATTTTTAAGCTCTGATCTCCAGCATCTGCGGTCCTCACTTTCTCCTTGTATTAGGTTAAAGTCAATAATTTCTTGCTTTCGGAGCGAGGCTGCTTCATCAGGTAGCTCTGAAACACAGTGCTTCCAAATAAGCCTGGTAGACTATAACCTGGTGTTCTGTGATTTTTAACTTTGTCCACCCCAGTCCAACACCAGCACCTCCACATCATCAATAATTTCTGCCAGTGGCCTGTGGGTTTCAGCTGGGCTACCCCACTCAGTTAGGTCTCCAGTTCCTGATGCAGGGCTATGCCCGAAACGTTGATTCTCCTGCACCTCAGATGCTGCCTGACCTGCTGTGCCTTTCCAGCACCACACTCTCGACTTAGTTCTCTAGTGGGCCCTGGAACAGGGCAATGAGCCTGTGGCTGTTCTGAGGTGCTGGTGATACAGCAAGATGGTGACTCTATTCCTCTGAGGCAGGGGTCTATGGTCAGTCAGCCCACCTCTTCCAGGTCTTGCTGGTGTAATCTCTCCTCCTCCTGTTACCCACCCTTCAGATCTCCCCATCACCAGTTCCTCATCCCAAAATTTACTAGCTGGGTGAGATGCTTTGCTGACGGTCAGTGTGGACCCGACGGGCTGAATGACCATGCTGTCAGGTTTCTACCAAGACCTCTCTGGGGCTGACGTCTAATCTGAGGAGCGAGGTGGCTTTTTAATTAGTAATGGGCGAGATGGGGATCAGGACAGGAAAGTGGCTGAGATGAGATTGTCCGGAGTGGTGCAATCGGCTGGAGCTGGGCTAAAAAGCCTCGTCATGGTTGTTGTTTTGAAGCTGAAAATGTGTTGCTGGAAAAGCGCAGCAGGTCAGGCAGCATCCACGGACTGCTGACCTGCTGCGCTTTTCCAGCAACACGTTTTCAGCTCTGATCTCCAGCATCTGCAGCCCTCACTTTCTCCTCGTTGTTTTGAAGGCAGGCTGTTTGTGGGACTATATTTTGCCTCGTGTGGGGTTTGTTCAGTATTTGATGCACGCTTTGGTGAGAGGGAGTACAGCTGAAGCTCGTGCGCCAGGCCCTTCCACTTGCAGATCTATATCCAACCGAGGGCCATTTCATGAAAGGAGGAGAAAGTGAGGTCCGCAGATGCTGGAGATCAGAGCTGAAAATGTGTTGCTGGAAAAGCACAGCAGGTCAGCAGTCCTGAAGAAGGGCTTATGCCCTAAACGTCGATTCTCCTGTTCCCTGGATGCTGCCTGACCTGCTGCGCTTCTCCAGCAACACATTTTCAGCCATTTCATGAAACCCAAACATTCACCCCTTCCCTGCCATCCGCACCCGCCGCCGGTCGGAGCGGGAATGAGTGGGGAACGCGCGGGGTGAGGGTATTAAAAGGTCACGTGCTCAGGGGGTGGGGCCACGCGGCGTACCAGCCAATCGGCGATGGGACTGGAGGCCACGTGCGGGGAGGGACGTGTCGGGCGCGTGTGAGCCAATCGGGACCGGGGCGTCGGTGACGTCGGCATCTCGGCCAATCGGAGGGGGGCGGGAGTCACGTGTCGCGGCCCAGGCCTGAGGAGCTGGAGGCAGAGGCAGGGGACAGGGCTTGGCGCTGGAGGCCGGCTACAGCCGCAGGGGTGGGGAGAGAGACACGGGCACACACCGAGAGGGAGGGAGAGGGGCACACCGGCATACACCGCGCGGGGAGCCGCCTGGAGCCCGGACTCGGGAGGGCAGACACACACAAGATGGCGCCTGGTGGAGGGGTCAGGGTCTGAGACACACACACACACACAGGGAGGGGGTGAGGGTGAGTGAGTGGGTGAGGTGGGAGGGAGAGGGGAGGGGAGGGAGTGAGGGAGGGGAGAAGGAGGGGAGGTGGGTGAGGGAGGGGTTGGGAGAGG
>NC_057757.1:2776178-2781459 GCF_004010195.1 Chiloscyllium plagiosum
CCCCCCCCCCCAGCTGAGATCCTCCTCCACCCAGCTCTCCCTCCTCGAGCAGTATAATAAAAAAAAGCCGAATGCTGTGCACTCCGGAAATCGGAAAACACAAACAGAAATTGCTGGAGAACCTCGGCAGAGTCTGCCAGTGGTTGCAGAGAGTGAAACCGAGTTAACATCTTTTCCTTCTTTCTCCATTCCACTCCCAAGCTAATTATCCCTCATGTCAAGGGAGAGGGGGGTCTGGGGAGGGTGACGTGGAGGTAACCGTGAATTAATAGACTCCTTTCCTATCAGCATCCCTGGGAGGGGACACGTGTTGTCGAATCTTTGGCCGTTTTATGTATGGGGAGTTTTGTATCTGTAATCCTTGCAGCAGGCGTTGGTGGATGCTGGAGTTATATCTCCCCTTCTTAGGGGAAGAATCGAGTGCTTGTTTAAAGATAGAAGACGGGATTGAAAAGAATTTCTTCTGAGCGTTGCGTTTCTTATTGTCACAAAAACCCGACAGGGAAGGAAATCTGCTGCCCTTACCCAGTCTGGCCTACACGTGACTCCAGACACACAGCACTGTGGCTGACTCCTAACTGAAATGGTCTAGCAAGCCGCTCAGTTGAAGGGGGTGAGGGGATAAATGCTGGCCTTGCTACCAACGCCCACTTCCCGTGTATGAATAAAGAATTGTCTGGTTTTGTGCTACCTCCTGGACTGTACGAAGGCACTGGCTCCAAGTGAAATACTGCGGGCGCTGGGAATGAGAAGCGACCAGCAGGTCAGGCAGCCCCGGTGGAGCGAGGAGGGGGACTGGCAAATGTTTGCCTTCCCCCAGAAACGTTTCACCCTGCTTTGCGGAGGGCTGGCTGATCGTTTCGGGCCGAGCATGCGCCAAAATGCCGGTTCTGTCCGAGCCGTAGTATCAGCTCCGGTTCTTTGGGAGCGGGAATGGTTCTCGCCCCGTGAGCGCCGCATGGTGCGGATGTGTTGGTGGCCCTGAAGAGCGCCTTGATTCATTGTCTTTCCCCCCCCCCCTCTGTCTGCTGTAGGGTGGATGATGGGAGGTGAGCATGGCCAATGAGAAGAAACTGAAGATTAGCAACACGCTGCTTCCCACCGAGTCGATGAAAGTGATCGCCGAATCCATAGGAATCTCCCAGCTTTCGGAGGAAACTTGCCAAAGCTTGACTGAGGAGGTCAGCTACAGGATCAAAGAGCTGGCCCAGGTGAGCTTCCCTCTGTTTTAAGCGCATTTCTGTCTCACTACCCTGTGTTTGCGAGCGTGCATGCGCCGTGCTTGTGTGCTTGCCCCGTGTTTGTGCACGTGTGTTTTTTTGCAGTGTTTTAGTCAGCTGTCGCATCACAGAGAAGAGACCCTTTGAGTCTCCATCCCACTATCTACACTAGTCCCACTTCCTCATGAGGGGCTCCTGCCTGAGACGTCGATCCTCCTGCTCCTCAGATGCTGACCTGCTGTATTTTTCCAGCACCACTCTAATCTTGATTCTGATCTCCAGCAGTCCTCACTTTCGCCAAAGCCTTGAATGTTGTCTTACCCCCAGTGCTCATCCCGTTGCAAGCCTAATCCCTGATGAAGGGCTTATGCCCGAGACGTCGATCCTCCTGCGCCTCAGATGCTGCCTGACCGGCTGTGCTTTTCCAGCACCACACTCTCGACCCCTCCCATTGCAGTAAAACTTTGTTTTTATTAGCACCTTTTGAACAGGCACCCTTGAAACACTGGCAAAAATCATACACCTCTTGTTTCATGAAGTTCGCTGTATTATTCAATCCAATTATTACACGTTTTAAAATTAATCTATCTTGCTGTAAATGTCCTCATTCAATCAAGCGACCACTCAAGTTGATTTAATTTCGAGTCACTTTCTCCTCAAATGCCACCATCTCTGAGTAGTCAGGCGAGGGTGAGAGTTAGAAGGCTCTCTGTCAGTAGGTTTTATTTAAGGTGAAGTTGCATTCTTATTTAAGAGATCTATGCTGTAAACAAAGTGTAACAGTGATGTGCACACCCCCTGCATTATGTTTCTGTTAGTTAGTGAGTGTTTTTACACGTGGACTCTTGGTTATCCACTCCCGGTCCCATAGTTACTGGATAATAAAAAATCCGCTGCAGTTTTATTTCAAACTGTTGTGAGGTTTCCTGTCTCAACTACCCTTCAGGGCAGTGCGCTCCAGACCCCTGCTACCCTCTGGGTGAGAAAGGTTATCCTGAAATCCCCTGAAAACCACCTGTCTTTCACTGTAAGTCCTGCCTCTGTCTTGTGTGGGTGTATATGTACCATCCTGCACTTGTCTGGTTGTGCGGGATCGAGAGTGTGGCGCTGGAAAAGCACAGCAAATCAGGCAGCAACGGAGGAGCAGGAGAATCGCTGTTTCGTGCATAAGCCTTTCCTGATGAAGGGTCGACGTAACAAGGAATACGAGCGTCTCTTACCTCAAAGGAGCCAGAACTTGCATTTGCACAGCGCCTGTAATAACATAGTGAAACGCTCGAAGGAGCAGAATTGGACTAAATTTGACTTTGCCCACTTAAGGACGAGGAGCACTGGAGGCGTGATGCTGTTAGAGGCAGAATGATAGGAATCGAGAGGCCAGAATAGGTGGAGTTTGGTCATCACTGAGGGCTGTGGGAGGTCACATAGAAAGGGAGAGTCCAAGCCCTTGGTGTATGTGCGTGAGCGTTAAACTGTTGGTGATGACAGGCTTTCTCCATCAGTCGTTGACCTGCTGCAGTCCTGTGTGCTATAGGGACACCCACTCAGCGCCGTTAGCGAGGGAGTTCCTGGATTCTGACTCACTGACGCTGAAGCAACGTCGGATACGTTTCCAAGTCGGGATGGTGAGGGGGCTCGGAGGGGAACTTGCAGGGGGCTGGTGTCCCTGTGTATCTGCTGCCCTCCTCTCTCTCTCTATGTGCTAGAGGTCCCAGGTTTGGAAAGCTGCAGTCAGAGGAGCCTTATTGAATTTCAGCAGGTGCACCTTGGAGCTAAGGAGCCGAGGGCACAGCCTGAGAATAATGAACGGAGAGAAGGAGAAACATCTTCAGCCAGAGAGTGGGGAATCGATGCAATTCCCTGCCACTGAAGGCTGTGGAAGCCAGGTCACTGGGTATATTTAAGACGGAGATAGATAGGTTTCTGGGTATCAAGGGGTTTGAGGGTTATGGGAGAATGGGGTTGAGAAACGTATCAACTATGATTGAATGGCGGGGCAGACTCGATGGGCTGAATGGCCTAGTTTCTGCTCCTACGTCTTGTAGATGGCCTGCAGTGCCGCTGCTGAGTGTTGGTGAATGTTAAAGCTGGTCGATGGGGGCTGAATCCAGCGTCTGAGTTAACTTGCCTTTCACACGTTCTGTCATTCCAGTTTCAGACGGGCCTTACCAGGGAGCTGGACGTGGCCCGTCTGGCTAAAGGGATTGAGGGGTACGCAGAGAAAGTGGGAGTGGGATACTGAGGTTGCATGGTCAGCCATGTTTGTGTTGCATGGTGGGGCAGGCTGGAAGGGCTGAATGGCCTACTCCTGCATCCGTTTTCAATGTTAACTCTGTACCGGAGGTGGGGGGGGGGCTAATGGGAGGATAGGAAAATCTCGTGTGGTGCTGGAAAAGCACAGCAGGTCAGGCAGCATCCGAGGAGCAGGAGGATCGACGTTTCGGCCATAAGCCCTTCCCTGACGAAGCTCCTGTTCCTCGGATGCTGCCTGGCCTGCTGTGCTTTTCCAGCACCACACTCTTGACTCTGATCTCCAGCACCTCACTTACTCCCGATGGGATAACCAGCACTGGGGAGTCCTCATGGCCCGGTTAAAGGGGCCTTTTTATCGAATGTGGTTTTTGTGTCTCCCCACTCAGGATGCCCTGAAGTACATGTACCATGGCAAACGGAAGAAGCTAACGACGGTGGACATCGACTGTGCTCTGAAGCTGAAAAATGTGGAGGTTTGCCAATCCCCTACATCCCTTCCCACTGCTTAACCACCCCCCTCACCCCAAACTAAGGAGAAACGATTTACCCAGGTATTAGGGCCTTTGATCTCAGAGTGTAGCTGGGGACAGGGTGGGATGGTGAGGCTGATGCTCATCATCGCGTTAATGCCTTGGCGACCGAGGGTGCAAATGCTGCTGGAGGGATTTAAACAAACGCAACAGAATCTCACATTAAAACCTCACCAAGGTGATCCCGGCCATCACCGATTGCTAGTAAAAAGCAGCACCCCTTCCCCCCCCCCCCCCCCCCCCCCTCCCCTGCAGATCTCCTTTTGGGGGTGGGGGGGGGAAACCTGCCATCTTTATCCAGTCTGCCTTCCATGGGGCTCCACGCTGACCCAAAGCAGCCCAGGCACGCCACTCCGTGGATACTGACAAATACTGGCCATATCAGCACTCCCCAGGTAGAAAATAGGATGAAGATCCACGGTGAGAGGCTTCAGTCTCAGGCTGTGAAGGAGGCTGTCTAATTCCTCCGGCCTGCCTCAGGGTTTGGAGAGAGCTAGGCCTTGACCTTTCTTTTCCTTGTCACGAGTACGGGGCGGCATGGCGGCTCAGTGGTTAGCGCTGCTGACTCACAGCGCCAGGGACGCGGGTTCAATCCCACCCTCGGGTGACTGGCTGCATGGATTCTCCAGTGTCTGCGTGGGTTTCCTCCAGATACTCCGGTTTCCTCCCACAGTCCAAACATGTCCAAGTTAGGGTGGATTGGCCGTGCTAAGTGTCCCATAGTGTCCAGGGATGTGCAGGTTAGTGTGAATTGGCCGTGCTAAATTGTCCCATAGTGCCCAGGGATGTGCAGGTTAGTGTGAATTGGCCGTGCTAAATTGTCCCATAGTGCCCAGGGATGTGCAGGTTAGTGTGAATTGGCCGTGCTAAATTGTCCCATAGTGCCCAGGGATGTGCAGGTTAGTGTGAATTGGCCGTGCTAAATTGTCCCATAGTGCCCAGGGATGTGCAGGTTAGTGTGAATTGGCCGTGCTAAATTGTCCCATAGTGCCCAGGGATGTGCAGGTTAGTGTGAATTGGCCGTGCTAAATTGTCCCATAGTGCCCAGGGATGTGCAGGTTAGTGTGAATTGGCCGTGCTAAATTGTCCCATAGTGCCCAGGGATGTGCAGGTTAGTGTGAATTGGCCGTGCTAAATTGTCCCATAGTGCCCAGGGATGTGCAGGTTAGTGTGAATTGGCCGTGCTAAATTGTCCCATAGTGTCCAGGGATGTGCAGGTTAGTGTGAATTGGCCGTGCTAAATTGTCCCATAGTGTCCAGGGATGTGCAGGTTAGTGT
>NC_057757.1:2781903-2786670 GCF_004010195.1 Chiloscyllium plagiosum
CGTGCTAAATTGTCCCATAGTACCCAGGGGTGTGCAGGTTATGGTGGATTGGCCATGGGAAATGCCGGGGTAGGGCGGTGGGTCTGGATGGGATGGTCTGCAGAAGGTCAGTGTTGACTCAGTGGACCAAATGGGCAGCTTCCACTCTGTAGGAATTCTATTCTATCCTCTTTATATAATTGTGCTCATGAATGCCCCGCTGGAATCTTCCTCCACCTCTGTTTGTGGTGGCGTGTTCCAGATCCTGATAACTCCAAATTAAAAGAACAGTTTCGTGCCCTCTGCGCCATCAAACAGAAGGTTCTAAAACGCTGTGTGCTCTGCGTATCTGTGGGAATGCCACTATCTGCAAGGCACAAGTCACGAGTGTCATGGAATATTCCCCATTTGCCCTGGAAAGGTGCAGCTCCAGCAACACCGGAAGATTGACACGATCTGGAGCTAAGCAAGGCCTGCTTAATTGGCAGCATATCCGCCACTTTCAAAGCTCCCCCTCCCCATTACCAATGGGCACTCGCAGCACTGTGTCCCATCTACAAGATGCACTGCAGCAATTTGCCAGGGCTTCTCAGACAGCACCTTCCATACCCACGACCTCTACCATCGAGAAGGACCAGGGCAGCCAATATGTGGGAACGTCAACCCCTGCACGTTCCCCACTCCCCATCCCGACTTGGAAATATATCGGCAGTTCCCTCAGCGTGGCTGGGTCAGGATCCTGAAACCCCCTCCCTAACGGCACTGTGTGGGTGTCCTTACACCACATGGGACTGCGGCGGTTCCAGAGGGAAGCTCACCCCCCCCCACCCCACCCTCTGTCAATAAAAAATAAACGCTGGGCAGTCCATTGATGTGGAAATTCCAAGCCAGCTGAATGCGCAAGCTCCTCCATTAATTTTCCCATTGATCTGCTCTTGAGAATAATCCCAGACTGTCCGATCTCTCCACAGCAGCTGGAGTCTATCATAAAGTCATACAGTACGGAAACAGACCGTTCGGCCCAGCCCGTCCATGCTAACCAGGTTGCCAAAGCTGATCCAGTCCCATTTGCCAGTATTTGGCCCATATATCCCTAAACCCTTCCTATTCATATAAGATGTGCAGGTTAGGATGGATTAGCCATTCTAAATTGCCCATAGTGTTAGGTGCATTAGTCAGAGGGAAATGGGCCTGGATGGGTTACTCTTCAGAGGGTCGGTGTGGGCTGAAGGGCCTGTTTCCACACTGCAGGGAATCTAATCTAATCATATACCCATCCAGATGCCTTTTAACTGCTGTAACTGTACCAGCCTCCACCTCTTCCTCTGGCAGCTCATTCCATACACGCACCACCCTCTATGTGAAAAAGTTCCCCCTCAGGTCCTTTATAAAGCTGTCCCCTTCATACAGAGGGCATAGCTTAATCATCTGCCACAATCCCTGGTATAGAGACGCCAAGGCAAACAGGTTTATTGAAGGTGGAGGGGACAGGGTGATTAACAATGGCAGGGCCCCCTGAACCCTAACTCTAACCCTATAACCAGCTGCCTCTCTCTGCAGCCGCTGTACGGGTTCCACGCCCAGGAGTTCATTCCCTTCCGGTACGCCAGCGGGGGTGGGCGCGAGCTCCACTTCTACGAGGAGAAGGAGGTGGACCTCAGCGACATCATCAACACGCCCCTCCCGCGGGTGCCGTTGGACGTCTGTCTCAAAGGTAAACAGTGAGCCCTCGTCTCAAACCCTCCCTGTCAACCCCCCCCCCCCCCTCCTGTGGGCCCTCTGGAAAGGACCAGGCTAACGCTGCAGCGTCAGATAACACCAACAAATCCGTCACTTTGTAAATGCGGAGTTTGCGTCACGAGGGCTCTTCGTGGCGCAGTGGTAGTGTCCCTATCCCTGAGCCAGGAGGCTTGGCTTCAGGTTCCACCTGCTGTCAAGGCGCGTTTGAGCTTTTCTAAGTACGTTGATTTAAAAAAAACCAAATGCCATGGTGTTGCTGAGAGAGGAGACTTGCTGTTAAATGTGTTTTGTCTTGCACACTTCAGGATAGGTACAAGAATGCAACTTCTCACAGGGAACATCAGTTTACACAGCCCTCGGTGCTGAACAGTTACCCTGTCCACACTCTGGATGGTTGGGGCATTGTCACAGAGATTACATCATCCCCCTTTTGTTCAGTACTTCTACTGTGCACTTTCTGCAGCAATATCCCTGGGGTGGCACGGTGGCTCAGTGGTTGGCACTGCTGCCTCACAGCGCCAGGGACCCGGGTTCGATACCAGCCTTGGGGGACCGTCTGTGTGCTGTGTGGAGTTTGCACATTCTCCCCGTGTCTGCTTGGGTTTCCTCCCACAGTCCAAAGATGTGCAGGTTAGGGTGGATTGGCTGTGCTAAATTTCCCACGAGGTGCATTAGTCAGGGGTAAATATGGGGGATGGGTCTGGTGGGTCACTCTTCGGAGGGTCGGTATGGACTTGTTGGGCCGAAGGGCCTGTTTCCACACTGTAGGGAATCTAATCATTCTGACCGATTTGGCATTCTTGCGTCTGTCCCAGTGGGTGTGAGAGGAAACCCCATGGCAACCATTTATTAATAGTTTAATAGGGAATGAACAGCTGCAATTAAAATATCTGTGCTGTTCTCTGGTACCCATCTGGGGGGAGAAGAATCTGCTGTCCTAACCCCTACCTGGTTTGCATGTGACTCCAGACCCACGGCCAACATGAGTGCCTGTGACCCCCCCGGGATAGCGTCACAAAGTGTGGCGCTGGAAAAGCTCAGCTGGTCAGGCCGTATCCGCGGAGCAGGAGAGTTCAGGCATAAGCAGGTCATCAGGAATCTGAGATAGCAGCCTAGCAAGCTGCTCAGCTGTAGGTAGCTCTCTGACAGCCGTTTGTGGTGAGTGAGGGGTGGGTAACGACTGGTGCCCTTGCAGCTCAAGGTAGTGGGGGTGGGGGATGGAGGGGTTGGAGTGTGGGTGCAGTTGGAGGATGGAATTTAATTGAGTGTAACTGTCAATCTCTCTCTCTCTCTCTCTTTGCTTCTCAGCTCACTGGCTCAGTATAGAGGGAATCCAACCTGCCATCCCAGAGAATCCACCGCCCGGTAAGCTTCGGCAATGTCTGCTGTCTCATTTCTGATCCCAACGGTGTTCCACAGGGATATATACTGTCTCCATTTCTGTCTGTAATCAGTGATCTAGATGAAAACGTAGAAGGCCTGGTTAGTGTGTTTGCAGATGGCGCCAAGGTTGGTGGTACAGTGGGCAGGGAAGAACAGTATCCAGGATTACAAAGTCATCATGACCAGTTGGGTTAATGGGCGGAGGAGTGGCGAATGGAGTTTAATTTGGATAAATGGGAGGGCAGAACTTACCCAATTAAAAGTAGGGTTCTGGGGAGTGTTGTACAACAGAAAGACCTGGGGATTGAGGTACATAGTTATTTGAAATTTACATTATAGTAGACATCGGTTAAGAAGATGTCAAGAGTGTGTTGCTGGAAAAGTACAGCAGGTCTGGCAGCATCCGAGGAGCAGGAGGATTGACATTTCGGGCATATTCCCTTCATCAGGAATGAGGCTCCTGGGCCAGGGGCTGAGAGATAAATGGGGAGGGGGTGGGGATACGATGGGAGGTAGCTGAGAAAGCGATAGGTGGATGAAGGTGAGGGAGGAATTGGTAGGTCAAAGGGGGCAGTGATGGACGGGTCCGGAGGGCGGTGCTGAGTTGGAGGCTTGGGACTGGGATAATATGGGGGGGAGGGGAAATGAGGAAGCTGCTGAAATCCACATTGATCCCGTGTGGTTGCAGGGTCCCAAGGCGGAATATGAGGCGTTCCTCCTCCAGGCGTCGGGCGGTAGCGGTTTGGCGGGGGAGGAGGCCCAGGACCTGCATGTCCTTGACGGAGTGGGAGGGGGGTGTTGAAGTGTTCAGCCACAGGGCAGTGGGGTTGGTGGGCGTGAAGCCTCATTGAAGAAGTTGTCCTTCTCTCTCTAGAAAAAAAAGACTTTCTCCTAGCTGGTTACAAAGATGTTTAGTACATTTGCCTTCATTGCTCCTACCTGTTGAGATGGTGGTGTTGGACCAGGGTGGGCAAGGCCAGAAGTCTCATAACGCCAACAGGTTTATTTGAAATCACCTGAGGAAAGGGCAGTACTCTGAAAGCTTGTGATTTCAAGTAAACCTATTGGACTGTAACCTGGTGTTGTCAGACCTGTTGAGTATAGGTGTGTATCCAATTCTGTCCAGATTAGAGTGGTGCTGGAAATGCACAGCAGGTCAGGCAACATCCGAGGAGCAGGAGAATTGACGTTTCTGCCTCTATTCCTGATGAAGGGCTTTTGCCCGAAACGTTGATTCTCCTGCTCCTCGGATGCTGCCTGACCTGCTGTGCTTTTCCAGCACCACTCTAATCTAGACTCTGGTTTCCAGCATCTGCAGTCCTTGTTTTTACCCAGTCCAATTCTGTCCAGCCATGCGATAGGAAGGATATTATTATACTGAAGAGGGTTCAAGGTTTGTGCGAAGATTTGTAGCTCGGGTGCTCGTTGTTGTGGTTCTGTTCGCCGAGCTGGGAATTTGTGTTGCAGACGTTTCGTCCCCTGTCTAGGTGACATCCTCAGTGCTTGGGAGCCTCCTGTGAAGTGCTTCTGTGATCTTTCCTCCGGCAAGATCTTCCTGAAGAGGGTTCAGAAAAGATTTACCGGGATGTTGCCTGGGTATGGAGGGGTTGGGTTATATGGAGAGGCTGGGACTCTATTTCACTGGAGCACGGGAAGTTTAGGGGC
>NC_057757.1:2787170-2789647 GCF_004010195.1 Chiloscyllium plagiosum
GAAACGGAAATGGAAGATCCCAGCGTAGTCCCCCGGTCGCTTCGGATCCCATTCCTGACCCCCATGATCCGGGATCACCTGCGGGAATATTTCCAGACGGTCAACCCCAGCCACCACCTCGGAAACCTACACCCAGACAACCGGTCCCCACCCCTCGGTGATCATCATGGCTCCCACACGGGATCCCGAACCCGACAGACCCCGAAACCCGGATCTCTGGTGTTCCCCATGGACTGCACCCCTGTCCTGGGAGTGTTTGATGGGGTATAGTGTAGAGGGAGTTTTACTCTGTATCTAACCCGTGCTGTCCCTGTTCTGGGAGTGTTTGATGGGGACAGTGTAGAGGGAGCTTTACTCTGTATCTAACCCCCTGCTGTCCCTGTCTTGGGAGTGTTTGATGGGGGACAGTGTAGAGGGAGCATTACTCTGTATCTAACCCCATGCTGTCCCTGTCCTGGGGAGTGTTTGATGGGGGACAGTGTAGAGGGAGCTTTACTCTGTATATAACCCCGTGCTGTCCCTGTCCTGGGAGTGTTTGATGAGGATAATTTGTCGGATTAGTGTATCTGTCCGTAACCTTACCCTCCCCCACACCCTTACCCCCCCGGTGGAGGGGAAGAATGACACGGAAAGTTCCGGACCTTTTTCCATAGCGAGGGCTCTGTTGCCAGGCAGGAACAGGCCGCCACAAACCAGCAGTTTCCCAGACTCCCCTGGTTCAGATCCTGCGAGCTGATCCCATCCACGAACAACCGGGGATCCTCGCAGAGTTCCTGTGGGGAAGAACGGGGTCAGAGGTCACGCGGTTCAGGTGGTCAAGACGGCCGGATCGAGACACCGGGGAGCGGTAGGCCCCAGGCTTCCAGCAATGAAGCCTTTCCCGTTAGGCCCGCTCCCGTCAGGACGCGATTACAAGAGTGCCAAAACACAAACACGCAAAACGAACAAGCTCCGCAAGACAGTCAGCAAAAGCCGATTGGCATTTGCGTTGCCGGTGAGAACGCGGGGGATCTCCCGTCACCAACAACAGCAAATTTAAAACAAAACTTCCCAGCAGCCTCTTCTTCGGGCAGAGAACCTGCATTTCTGTAGCGCCTTCCCTGCCACCTCACTTTGACAGCCTGACAGAGCGTCATGGGCAGCTATCCGAATTCGGCGCCAGCTGGGCAAGCAGTCGCTGACAGGGGTTGGGGGGGGGGGGGTCACAAAATGGCTCCCAGGCTTTGGTGATCGGGGTAGGGGGGGGTGCGGGTAAAGGGTGGGGGAGTGGAGGGAGGGTGTTAACTACCCTTCCCCCTTTCAGAGAACCATCCGAGGGACCTTTACCCTGCCTCGGTATGGCACCATCGGCAGTGCGGCACCAACCCTCGACCGGCCCAGTAGAAATGGTGGCAAACAGTAGTTTGATAGCGGGGTGAGAGAGAGCTGCTCTTCTGCCCTCTGCTCGTCAGGACCACATGCAAGAATGCCAAATTCCCAATCCGCCATATTGTGACAGGATGAAAGGGTTCCGATTGGTTGGCTGGTGGTGTCTGATTGGCCGAGGCGTCGCCATGGAGAACACAACTATGGGCCCAGTTCTCCCGTGACTCAGAAGGAGGCAAACGCGGGCCCCTTGTGTAAGAAACACTGCTTCTTTGAACTCCTTGAAAGTGGAGTCGCAGGTAGATAGGATAGTGAAGGCAGCGTTTGGTATGCTTTCCTTTATTGGTCAGAGTAGATTAGATTTAGATTACCTACAGTGTGGAAACAGGCCCTTCGGCCCAACAAGTCCACTCCGACCCGCCGAAGCGAAACCCACCCATACCCCTACATTTACCCCTTATATTGCATGCAATTCCGGTCTCCTTCCTATCGGAAAGATGTTGGGAATCTTGAAAGGGTTCTGTAGAGATTTACAAGGATGTTGCCAGGGTTGGAGGATTTGAGCTACAGGGAGAGGCTCAACAGACTGGGGCTGCTTTCCCTGGTGCGTTGGAGGCTGAGGGGTGACCTTACAGAGGTTTATAAAATCATGAGCGGCGTGGATAGGATAAATAGACAAGGCCTTTTCCCTGGCGTCGGGGAGTCCAGAACTAGAGGGCACAGGTTTAGGGTGAGAGGGGAAAGATATAAAAGAGACCTAAGGGGCAGCTTTTCACACAGAGGGTGGTACGTGAATGGAATGAGCTGCCAGAGGAAGTGGTGGAGGCTGGTACAATTACAGCGTTTAAGAGGCATTTGGATGGGTATATGAACAGGAAGGGTTTGGAGGGATATGGGCCGGGTGCTGGCTGGTGGGACTACATTGGGTTGGGATATCTGGTCAGCATGGACGGGTTGGGCCGAAGGGTCTGTTTCCATGCTGTACATCTCTATGACTCTATGACTATGTGAGGGACATGGATAGGGTGAATAGACAAGGTTGGAAATGTGTTGCTGGAAAAGCGCAGCAGGTCAGGCAGCATCCAAGGAACAGGAGAATCGACGTTTCGGGC
>NC_057757.1:2793545-2800233 GCF_004010195.1 Chiloscyllium plagiosum
TTTTTGAGAGAGAGAGAATGTGTGTGTGTGAGAGAAAGTGTGTGTGTGAGAGAGAATGTGTGTGTGTGAGAGAGGATGAGTGTGTGTGTGAGTGTGAGAGAGGATGAGTGTGAGAGTGTGTGAGTGTGAGACCATGTGTGAGTATGGGAGAGTGTGTGAGTGTGAGAGTGTGTGTTTGTGTGAGAGTGTGAGTGTGAGAGAGCGTATGTGTGTGAAAGAATGTGTGTGTGTGTGTGTGAGAGTGCGTGTGTGAGAGAGAACATGTGTGAGTGTGAGAGAGAGCGTGTGTGAGTGTGAGTACATGCTCTCAGTGAGCACCACACCATTCCACCCATTACACTACAGGAGTATACATTGCCAGCCTGTGACCAAGCCTCTGGCTGGGAGAGTGTGTCCGGATGATCCCAGGAACCTCACTGCACTGTCACGTGAGGTTACAGCGGAACAGGTCTGGCAAGAACTCCTCCTTAACCTCAGTGACCGATCCACCCTCCTCCCCTCCCTCCCACCATGACATGAAGACCCCTCTGCCAGAGGTCAGCAACTCAATGACCCCGAGGTTCCCCAAACGTCCTCCAGCCAAACCCACCCATCCACAGTATTGCTCCCAATTCTCCATTCCCAAAGCCCTCCAAATCTTACAATACTCTGCTCTGAAAATGCTCCACGTTCCCCCATTCTGACACATCCCCTTGCACATCCTTAATGCCCAACTTCCTGATGACCTTCGGGGACAGCCCCAGCCCCTTCACGATTGAGGTGGTTTTCCAGGGCTCGGGAATAAATCCCTCCTGCTCTCCGCTATCCTGAAATCGGCAGGTTCGGAAACTGCTGAGGAGAAAGGAAATCAGGGGTTTCTGTCCAGATTTACCGGGGAGCTCGGGAGAGAAACACACTTCAAAGGTCAGGGTTAACTGAGCAATTTTACTGGAAGGTTTTCCATCCTATTGTAACCCCGGCAGAAAACTAGCCACCAGGATACATGGACACCAACTAACCACAAAACGACATGACCCTCTCTCATGAGTATCCTTACATACAGATGAGGAAGGACGCCACTTCGACTGGGACACAAATCCATCCTAGGACAAGCCAAACAGAGACACGCACGAGAATTCCTAGAATCATGGCATTCCAACCGGAACTCTATCGACAAACACATTGAGTTAGACCCCATCTACCACCCCCGAGAGAAAAAGAACAGGAAATGACATCACCAACCCAAGGAAACCTAAAAAGCGTTTCATCCAGAGGCTCACTGATGATGTAACCTAGTATGGTGACGAAACGTCTGAAAACGAACCTTCCAGCTCAGCGAGCAAACCTACATCCATGGTCGAGACACTTTGGAGTGCCGCAGAAGGGCGACAGGTGGTCGCGTTTAAGCCCCTGAGTGATTTGGGAGGCTGGATGAGTCACGTAAAGGACGTTGGTGAGGCCTGTACTAGAGAACTGTCTCCACTTCTGGTCACCCTGTGACAGGAAGGTCATTATTAAACTGGAGAGGGTTCAGAAGAGATTTATCGGGATGTTGCCAGGACTGGAGAGTTTGGGTTCTTAGAAGCTCATAGATTCCCTACGGTGTGGAAACAGGCCGTTCAGCCCAACAAGTCCACACCGACCCTCCAGAGAGTAACCCACCCGGACCCATTCCCCTACCCTAATACTCTACATTTACCCCTGACTAATGTACCGAACCTACACACCCCTGAACACAGAACATTCCAGTGCAGTACAGGCCCTTCGGCCCTCGATGTTGTGCTGAGCTGTGGAACCAAACTGAAGCCCATCTAACCGACACGATTCCATTCTCGCCCATATGGCTACCCAATCAAATGCCCTTAAAGTTGGCGAGTCTACTGTTGCAGGCAGGGCGTTCCACACCCCTATTACCCTCTGAGTAAACAACCGACCTCTGATATCTGTCCTATATCTATCACCCCTCAGTTTTTAAGCTATATCCCCTCGTGTTAACCTTCACAATCTGAGGAAAAACGCTCTCACTGTCCGCCCTCTCTAACCTTTTGATTATCTTGTATAATCACGGGGAGAATGTGCAAACTCCACACAGACAGTCCCCCGAGGCTGGAAGTGAACCTGGCACCCTGGGCGCATGAGGCAGCAGAGCTAATCACTGAGTCACCCCATTATAAAGAGAAGCTTGATAGGCTGGCACCACATTTTTCTTAGAGAGTAGGAGGTTAAGGGGTTAATATACAAAGGTTTATAAAATCATCACTTGCACATTCTCCCCGTGTCTGTGTGGGTTTCCTCCGGGTGCTCCAGTTTCCTCCCACAGTCCAAATGTGTACAGGTTAGGGTGGATTGGCCATGCTAAATTGTTCCATAATGTCCAGGGATGTGCAGGTTAGGGTGGATTGGCCGTGCTAAATTGTTCCATAGTGTCCAGGGATGTGCAGGTTAGGGTGGATTGGCCGTGCTAAATTGTCCCATAGTGCCCAGGGATGTGCAGGTTAGGGTGGATTGGCCGTGCTAAATTGTCCCATAGTGCCCAGGGATGTGCAGGTTAGGGTGGATTGGCCGTGCTAAATTGTCCCATAGTGCCCAGGGATGTGCAGGTTAGGGTGGATTGGCCGTGCTAAATTGTCCCATAGTGCCCAGGGATGTGCAGGTTAGGGTGGATTGGCCGTGCTAAATTGTTCCATAATGTCCAGGGATGTGCAGGTTAGGGTGGATTGGCCATGCTAAATTGTTCCATAATGTCCAGGGATGTGCAGGTTAGGGTGGATTGGCCGTGCTAAATTGTTCCATAGTGTCCAGGGATGTGCAGGTTAGGGTGGATTGGCCGTGCTAAATTGTCCCATAGTGCCCAGGGATGTGCAGGTTAGGGTGGAAAGGCCATGGGAAATGCAGGGTTATTGGGATAGGGTAGGGGAGTGGGATGCTCTTTGGAGTGGCCGGCCTGGACATGATGGGTCGAATGGCCTGCTTCTGCACTGTCGGGATTGTATGATTCTATGAAGGGCATGGATAGCGTGAATAGTCAAGGTGTTTTCTGTGGAGCGGGGTTCAAGGTGCGAGGGGAAAGGGACCCGAGAGCGATCTGTGTCACACAGAGGGTGGTACGTGTATGGAATGAGCTGCCAGAGGAAGTGGTGGAGGCTGGTACAATTGCAACATTTGAGAGGCATTTGGATGGGTATATGAATAGGAAGGGTTTGGAGGGATATGGGCCGGGTGCTGGCAGGTGGGACTAGATTGGGTTGGGATATCTGGTCGGCATGGACGGGTTGGGCCGAAGGGTCTGTGTACATGCTGTTTGACTCTCGTGCTGGATGGGGTGGGGTGAGGTGGGCAAAACGAGGACGGGAACCATTCCCCGCCCCCCCCGGGTCATTGGCATTCGGAATTCTCTCCCTCACCACCCTCGCCTGCCCAGGTTACTTTCAAGGTAAATTTTGTTTTGATGATGAGGGGGGGGGTGGGGAAATGTCTCGACTGATCGGAAGGGGATGTCACAGGCCGTGAGGGAGGCCGCAATCTGATGGTTTTATGGAACGGGGTAGCAGCCCTCAATGGGCTGAACAGCCTGCTCGTGATCTTCTCATAGCGACTTTCCCTTCCTCCTCAACCTTTCCGAGTTGGAGAGATGACTATCGCCCCAGGGCTGAAGAACGGGTCGCTGCCTTACTGCTTTAACAAGGGTCCGACTACACAGGAGAATAGTAAGCCCAGAGCCCGGGGGGGAAGCATCTCAGGAATCGGATTAGCGCGACTCAACTCGGTACCGCGTCTCCTCCTGCCCACACCCGGACCCACTCCTGTGTGTAACCTCTCCAGCTCTCCTGCAGAATGTCTCTGACCCTCCCTCTCAAGCCCTCCCTCCGAAACAGTCTTCCTACAAAGGGGGCATTCCTGGAATAAAAGACATGGAACAAACCAGACCAGGGAGCTATCAACCAACCTGGGATTTGAACTTTCCCCTCAGGTCGCAATCTCTCACGTCTCCCTGAGGCTGCAGTCGCTCAATGAAAGCTCAGGTTGACTCAGACTGACCTGTTGCAGAATCCGAGAGTGTTCTCTCTCTCTCTCTCTCTCTCTCCCCGCCTCTCTAACAGGGCAGCGCTGACGGTCTCTCTCTATCGATCATCCCCCTCTCTGGTGCAATCTTCCACAAACTGTGTTTATTCCGAGCCAAGCCTGGCTCCCGAACCAATCAGCCCCAGCTTCCTGGTGTTCATTCCAAACAGACGAAACTGAATTGAGCTGAACCAGATTGTTAACCCTTTGAGAACACTTTCATCAGTGTCCTGACAGTCATCTAATCACTTCCATTTCTGACTCAGTGGTTGGCACAGCTGCCTCACACAGTACTATTCCACCCCAGGGCGACTGTCTGTGGGGGGTTTGCACATTCTCCCTGTGTTTGCTCCAGGGATGTGCAGGTTAGGGTGGATTGGCCGTGCTAAATTGTCCCATAGTCCCCAGGGATGTGCAGGTTAGGGTGGATTGGCCTGTGCTAAATTGCCCATAGTGCCCAGGGATGTGCAGGTTAGGGGGGATTGGTCGTCGTTTATAGATTCCACGGGTGGGTGGGGGTGCTGTAAACCACTCAACATCGCAACTCAAGGACTGAGCTCGTTTCTTCTGTTCACAGGACGTGGGTCCAGCATTTATTGCCTGTCCCTAGTTGCTCCTTGAGGTGGTGTTGGGGAGACACCTTAGAGATGTACTGCACGGAAACAGACCCTCCACTCCAGATCGTCCATGCTGACCAGATATCCTAACCTAATCTAGTCCCATTTGCCAACATTTGGCCCATATCCTTCTAAATCCTTCCTATTCATATACCCAGTCACACGCCTTTTAAATATTGTCATTGTACCAGCCTCCATCACTTCCTCGAGCAGCTCATCCCATACACGCTCCACCCTCTTTGAGAAAATGTTGCCCCTTTTAAATCTTCTCCCCCCTCACCTTAAACCTATGCCCCCTCTAGTTTTGGATTCCCCCCATCCCAGGGAAAAGACCTTTGTCTATTTACCCTACCCCTGCCCCTCATGGTTTTACAAACCCTGATAAGGTCACCTCTCAGCCTCTGTCACTCCAGGGGCAACTGCCCCAGCCTGTCCCTCAACTATTTTCATTGAAATAGTGACTGTGGCATCCTTCACCTGAGGGGGGGGCAGGTTGATGGCACATCCAAAAGGTGGCCTCTCCGGCTGTTCTGTTGGGAGCAATATTAAATGATTTTTGATTTCTTCTGTCGCTGGGGAGAGGGGGTTCGAACCCAGGGGCTTTTGCTTTCAGAGACAGTTTGTGAGCTGGGTGAGGAGGGAGCTATTGAGTCAGTCCATCAGAAATAGCTCACGTAGGAGTTCACCGGGCACTCCCCGATTCTGAAAGACTTGATTGTTTGCCTGCCTGAAATACCTCCGGCGAGCGTAAATACCGCCACACCCATCGAGTACTGCTCTGGGATCAGGCACCTAGAAGCCACAGGCAATGGCTCAGTTGGGAAGGGGGATAAGTTTTGGTGGGTGGGGGGAGTTCCTCCAGGAATCGCGTTGGGTTGAGGAAGTCACGTTGGTTGCTGAACCTCTCAATCGTTAACGGAACTACCGAGTCAAGGACACCTCACCAAAGCCTTGGGCTTGTTTGGGGGAGGAGTAAAGTCGCCCTGAGCCCTTGCTCGTTCTCATGGAGATGCTGACATCTCTCCATAGCATCTGAAGTGTGATGTAACCCACCTTCATAACAGGGGAGCGAGACCGCGGGTTTTAATGATTAGCCACAATTAAATCTCACATTGCCCTCAGGATAATCAGTGTGCGGCTGACTCATTCCTCTCTTGGTAAGGTAGGAATGTAAGCATTTGTACGGAGGTGGGTGCAGCAATTCAAATCCTCGCACCCGCATTCGTACGTGTTTCCAGTTGGCTTGAGACACTCCAGGAGAATTGGGCACAGGAGATTTGCCAGTGGTCCCTATCTCTTGGGAGTCTGTCCAGTTTCTCCTTTGTAGGTTTCGGCTCTTCCGTCTTGGTGCTGTCAAGCCAAGTCAAGTCTCCTCCAATAAGGTGTCACAGATGGGGAGGTCAGGAGGCAATATCGTTACATGGGTACAGGGTCGGTTAGCCAACGGGGAGCAGAGAATGGGAAGCAATTCCATGAGGCTAAGTCCGTGGGAACTAAGCTTGCCAGGAGCGTCGAGCCCAGTTGGAGGGTAAACGGGCAACAACTTTGCCTCGGAGGGGGGGGCGAAACGGAGCAAGTTTGGCCAATCCTCTTCAGTTTAGAGGAATCGGAGGAGATTGAATTGAGATCTTTAAGGTGCTAATTGCCAAAGTCAACGCAGACAGGACATTCTTTCTCTCCCCCCCCCCCCCCCCCCCCCCACGGTCTAGAATGGGAGGTCACGGATTTAGGACAAGGGGCGGCAAACTTAAAAACAGATGGAATTACCTCTCTCAAAGGCTGGCGGGTCTGTGGAACTCACACCCAGAGGGTGCGCTGGATGCTGAGAC
The DNA here is from genome assembly GCF_004010195.1 of Chiloscyllium plagiosum. Classification (NCBI taxonomy): domain Eukaryota; kingdom Metazoa; phylum Chordata; class Chondrichthyes; order Orectolobiformes; family Hemiscylliidae; genus Chiloscyllium; species Chiloscyllium plagiosum. Next base: position 2,800,033 of record NC_057757.1, read on the forward strand.
ACCGAGTAAACCTAAGGAGGGGACCATTTTCAAATCAGTAATGGGTTCAAGGGGCCAGGCAGGAAAGTGGAGTTGAGGCTGAGATGAGATCAGCACATTAAACGGTGGAGCAGGCTAGAGGGGCTGAATGGCCCTGAACTCCTAGATCTTAGGTAGAGAATTTCCCAAAACGGGTAGGCAGGAAAAATAGAAAAAGCTGAG